>NC_041223.1:33519444-33521512 GCF_002837175.3 Physeter macrocephalus | reverse complement strand
AGCATGGCCTTGAGGATATGGGGAGGGGGAAGGGTAAGCTGTGACGAAGTGAGAGAGTGGCATGCACATATATACACTACCAAACGTAGGGTGGATAGCTAGTGGGAAGCAGCCGCATGGCACAGGGAGATCAGCTCGGTGGTTTGTGACCACCTAGAGGGGTGGGATAGGGAGGGTGGGAGGGAGGGAGACGCAAGAGGGAAGAGATATGGGAACATATGTATATGTATAACTGATTCACTTTGTTGTAAAGCAGAAACTAACACACCATTGTAAAGCAATTCTACTCCAATAAAGATGTTAAAAAAATTTAAAAATAATAATAAAAAAAAGAATAGGGGTATAGGCAGCAGCGACTACCACCAAGTCTAGTAGAAAGAAAGGAGAAAAGGCACAAGACAGAAGGGCATGCGGGAGAGTCATGAGGCAGCCAAAGCGAACTGGAAAAACTCCCTCCCCTGTTAAGTATAGACTTTGGGTATGTAAAGGGGAAGTTATGGGCTAACACCAGCCACCAGACACAGGTCTTTCTTATTTTCGAGCATTGGCTCTAGGAAGAAGTGAGATCCTCTTTGTTTTGAGCTCCCCCAATCTCTCTCAGGAGGCAGTTTTTCCTCCTCCATTGGCAACAAGACTCAACAACAAGTAGCCAAACGGTAGCCAGGGATCTGAATGTCTAAGTCATTTTCCAAGACGAGGGTAAAGAGGTCAGCGGTGGAACTTGACATGAAATATCAAGATCTTGGAAGACTGGTTCAAAGCATATCGAACTGAGTTTGCATATGCACTCCCTCAATTCTCCATCACCAGCACTTGTATCTACCTGACACTTGGATGTACCTGACACAGCTCTTCTCCAGAACTCTCTCCTTTCCTTGTTCTGGTTAGTTTCAAGCCATCTGGAGATTCAACACCAGCAGCCACTTTGCATTCGGAGCATAGGCTCTCCAGCTGGATCTGTTTTCCAGCTGTCATTACTCAATTTCATATCTTGGTGTCTTTCTCCATGGGGGTTGGAATAAAGAAAGACATTTCCACGCTCCTTCAGTCTCCCCACAATCCTGACCACATCCTACACTGTGATACTCATGCTTGTATCTCTACCACTACACTGTATGTTCCTTGCTGCAAGGATCTGCAGAGTTTTTTGTTTGTTTGTTTGGGGGTTTTTGTTTGTTCGCTTTTTCATCTGGGTATCCCTGGGTTTAGCCATCCATTTGCCATAGCAGAGGCTTGGGAACTGTTCAATTATTAATTACTGATTTATGGCTGCTTCTGAAACAACAACATCCTTTTAATTTCTAAGGTGTTTCTCATTTAATTGCGCAAAACTACAAAGGAATAAAAAAGGGACATGAAAAGTAGACAGTAAAGAAATCAGTCATCAGGAAACCCTAAAAGGTAATTCATAGGTAATTGTTCTATGCCTCTGTAACTCTGGGGTGTTTAATTTGAAAGCAGCCTTCCTTATGAGGGAATAAAAACATACAAAAGAAAGGGCCAATTTCATATCATACTGTACCTAACATTAAGTCACAAACAAGCACTAGCATACAGTTTGTTAAGCACACCACATTCCCTGGTTTCATCCTGTCAACTCTAAAATAAATTTTAAAATATTTGTTGAATGCCTGGTGTATGTTGGGCAGCTTATCAGAGATGTCTGTTCAACCAACCTACTCAAGCCTTTATCTTGAAACAGATTATAAATGACACTGAAACTAGGCATGCGTGGAATCTTCCAGTTCCTCACTGAACCAGCGGCCCAGACAACTCTCCAGCATGGGCCTCTGGGTCATGACCTATGCTTTAGCATTGTCTCTAACACTCTTTAGGCCCTGCTGTGGTTCACCATTTCTTCCTCAGAAAGAATTTCCTGGGCTTCCCTGGTGGCGCAGTGGCTGAGAATCCGCCTGCAAATGCAAGGCACACGGCTCCGTGTCCCGGTCCGGGAAGATCCCACATGCCGCGGAGCGGCGGGGCCCGTGAGCCATGGCCGCTGAGCTTGTGCGTCCGGAGCCTGTGCTCCGCAACGGGAGAGGCCACAACAGTGAGAGGCCCGCGTACC
>NC_041223.1:33499399-33518984 GCF_002837175.3 Physeter macrocephalus | reverse complement strand
TTTACCCTTTTTTTTTTTTTTTTGCTTCTGACAAATCATATTTTTGTCTTTTTGGTTTCAGGGCTGTGCTTTTTTCTTTCTGAGGAATCCATCAAGTTCTCAACACATTTTCAGAGGTGAAATGAAGAAAGGGATTCACTAATGAAGACCAAAAGTCTTCCCATCTTCTCTAATATGCTTGAGCTCGTCATTCAAAATTCCCCATCATGCCTTCTATTAGCTTAGAATCTCAGCATTACAGTTCACCAATATGCCTTAAAAATACATTAATACAGGGGCTTCCCTGGTGGCGCAGTGGTTGCGCGTCCGCCTGCCGATGCAGGGGAACCGGGTTCGCGCCCCGGTCTGGGAGGATCCCACATGCCGCGGAGCGGCTGGGCCCGTGAGCCATGGCCGCTGAGCCTGCGCGTCCGGAGCCTGTGCTCCGCGACGGGAGAGGCCACAACAGAGGGAGCCCCGCATACCACAAAAAAAAAAAAAAAAAAAAAAAAAAAAAATACATTAATACAAACAGATAAATTTTCATCAATGTGCAACTCTCTCACATACAAGACATAACAATATACTTCAGGATCTGGGATCCAGGATAGATGTTGGCCAGGAATCTCATTCTGGGTGCTGACTGACTAAAGACTGACAAATTACAGTTTTCTGATATCCCCCTCCAATTCATAAAGTAGGTTGCTATTGATTCATAATACCTACCATCATATCGGTACTAACAAAATATTTGTTGATAAAACACAAAACTATGAACATTAATATTTTTTAAATTTAATACTGGAATAGTGTTGAATAAAATATTGGTTTTACTTATTTCTATGGGCCAACCTCTTGCCCTTCTGTAAGACTTTATACACATAGTAACATCAATTTTCCTATGCCAATAAAAACGTGGACACAAGGCAAAGTTGGATTTTAAAAAAAAAAACCTTTTGATAATAACTGAAGCTAAATGCATGGGCATATACTTTGGAAAAGATGCAGGCATTATTATTAAACTCTTTTTGGTTCTTTGTGATTATTTGTTACAATAAGGTAGAGAAATCATCTATCTCAGTGGGGCTACAGGGGCATGAAACCAAGCTTCCACCAGACAGCATAAGGAACGCTATAGACAAACACTGGAAAAAAATGTTAAAAGTGAAAGGATGTCTGTGTTTATGTTACACAATGAAAAGGGAGAGGATACACACTTCTACATCATTTCAAAGTAATGCTGGTGAGTAGTAATAGCAGAACAATTTAAAACAGCAGCAACAGTGTGGCAAATACCTGGGTAGGAAAAAAGAAAGCTGCTTCACTTAGGCTGCAAAGTGTAATTTTATGGATAGCTCCAAATGACCTTCAAAGACTATAATGCTCCACAGATAAGCACTGAAGGCCAGGAAGTATTTTTATAAGCCAGGTCCTAAAAGTCAGCTCTACTGAGGAGATGGAGGGGGGTGGTGAAGAAATAATTTCCGGCTTTTCAAATAATTTAGCCAAGCTTAGAAACAATCCATCTGTAACATTTCCCACTAAATGTCTTCAGAAGTCAGTTACAAAGTCGACTATGTGAATATTACAGGATAAATTTTCCTTTTTAAATGAGATTATCTGAGACCTCTTTTTTCTTAGTATGCTTTAGAATCTGAGCTGACCCAACACAAGTCAGATATGAACGTAAGTAGCCTAAAAGAGAAATGAAATATAAAACATGGGAAACTAAAGGCAATTTCCAATGGTAAAGTACTGCCTGACGGTGGGGGCTTTAACCTTAACTTTTGAAGGAAAAACAAAACAAAACAAAACAAAAATCCCACAAAAACAAGTATTTTCACTCAAAGCCACCGAGCTCTGTTTGGAGAACAGGAACAGGTCTCAGAGGGCAGAGAGACCTAAGGTGACCATGAGGGATGGGCAAGGGCTTTATGGGAAGGAATTACGGGAACATACAGGCAATGAGGGGAGGAAATGCAGAAGGGAAAGAAAAAAATATTAATAAGAAAACATAACTAATGTTATTCCTTAGCATTACCACATCATCTGGCATAGTTATGGGCACACTGAGATCTGGTAAACGCCAACCACAGGACATCAAATTCTGGGAGGATTAAATCCTCCAAATTGGAAGTTTATGAACCTGTCCTAGTTGAATTCCTATCTTGGTCCTCTGAGGAAGCTCCTGAGTCTCCAGCTTATCACCAAGCTTATGCTAGCCTCCTACTGACCTGTTACTTACATGGGGCAGCAATATTAGCACTTAGCCAAAAGCAATATGGCATCCAGTTCCAAAATGCCATTCCATGTGGGAATTTGAAACAAGCTAAGAAGTCCACAAGAAGCCAGTGTCCCTGAGAGTTCCCTCCCTAGCCACGACCCAGGCTGTTGGCTCTCTATAAAAAGCTGATGCTAAATCAAGGTCCAGCTCAAGGACGTCCACCTCCAGTTTTCCACTGCCATCCCTCTTGCTCTCTACTGCTATCCCCATTGCTCTACATGGATTCTCCTTTCTGCCCAGTCCCAACAAAGAAACAATCGAGACAGGGTGATATCTAATTCTTTCCCAAAGGTCATCTGCTGAGTTGCCTTCCTGACTCCCACATTCTGAACTGGCCAAGGCTCCCAGGAACTCACATCCCAGCCAAGTGTTTTACCCATGCCCTTCCTTGCCAGGAAAGAAGAGGTGGAAGAAAGAGTTGTTGTCTCAGGAAGCTAACACTGCAGAAGAGATTAGCCATTGGGCCACTGACTAGAGAACAGAGCCTCTTGAGACCAGAACAGAATCTGAGTAAGTACTACAAGGAGAAGATGAAAGGACTAAAGAGGATGTAGTGCCCCTAAGGCAGAAGGTGGTTATTTGTGCAGGGCACCAAGGGCATGGTAGCCAGGCAGGATGATGGGATCAAAGATGAACTTCCTTTATTTGCTATACAGCAGAAACTAACACAACATTGTAAAGCAATTATATTCCAATAAAGACGTTTTTTTAAAAATAAATAGGGCTTCCCTGGTGGCGCAGTGGTTGAGAGTCCGCCTGCCGATGCAGGGGACACGGGTTCGTGCCCCGGTCCGGGAAGATCCCACATGCCGCGGAGTGGCTGGGCCCGTGAGCCATGGCCGCTGAGCCTGCGCGTCCAGAGCCTGTGCTCTGCAATGGGAGAGGCCACAACAGTGAGAGGCCCGCAGACCGCAAAAAAATAAAAAATAAAATAAATAAATAAATAAAATAATAAACAATTTTTTTTTAAAAGATGAACTTCCTTTACTATCTTGTCAGGGTAAGTTGTCAGAAAGACCTAGGTTGTCAGATACTCCACAGTAAAGATCCAAGACTTAGAACTTTTTCTTGTTCTTTGTTTTTCTTTTTCAACTCAGGTGTTTGAGGGCCAACTCTTAAGGGTTCCCACCTCATAAAGGACATTAGTTTTGCTGAAGCTGGTTCTATAAAGTAAAATATGCCGCTTTTATTAGAAATACTGTGAAACTCTAAGCATATGCCAACCAATCGAATACAGGAATATAAATTTCTTAATCCAATAGCTTTGTGAATAGAAAGTTTCACTGAACAACAATGCCTACATTTAATCCTCAGTCTTCATTACGATATTGGGCAGAATTTCCTACTTAAATTTTATTTTTTAAAAAATCATTGTGGTTATAGTTTCACAATGAAATTAACCTACATAATGAAGTATATTTTCCATTTCAAGTAATGAAGTGGACACTGGAAAAAACAGTGGAATTGGGATGAAGTCAACACTTCAGTGTTTTGGTGGAATGATGCTACAGAGCTTAGGTTCTTGCTTGATAATAATAAACAGATAACCAAGTTGTGATTCATACATTCATTCAACAAATACTGGCTCCTCATTAATTGCAAGGTACTATACATGTTGGTATCCAAAGCAGCACAGGGCCTCAATTCTGATCCCTGAGAGTTTACATGGTATGAGAAGAGATAAAACGTAGGAAAACAACAGTCTAGGGCAGCACTGGCTCCATGCAAATGACTGGTGCAGACAGCAGGTGCTGTAGGGCTCACTCTAGTTAGACACAGGCAGACACAGTTGCCAGAAAGTGTACAAAATGTTTGTAACACAGTAACAGGAGGTAAGAAGGGAGATTCCAGGCTCTTGCTATACCTCATTCTAATTTTATAAAGCTCTCCCCAGAGCCAACAATGTCTTCCTGTTATTTGATTCAACTTTACTTCCCTCTAATTTAAGCCCATTTCCTCTGAGCAAAGAAGGAATTAATCAGTGTCCTCTTTCTATTAACCCCTTTGCTGGGAATAGTTTTAAGTCGGTCCTTTACCATATCTTGAATTGGCCAATGAATAACATTCATTTACTTTTTCCTCCTATATTTTAAAAAGCAGTGTCTTAGAAATATACTCTATAGTACACATTCTTAATGGCATCTGAATCATAATACAGGTAACTGTGTATCACCTTTGTTCTGAAATTTTCCCTTTGGGCTTTTTCCAATTGGTTCTTGCTCTGCAGGTGAAACCTCTAAGGTGATGCTGATTTTAGAAGCAAGTACCTGTTTGGGCTGCGGTGGGTGGCCCTTGGCACAGATACCAAAGTTACAAACCTAATCATAAATGTTCCTTCTTCCTCACTGAGGACTTAACCACTGTTGCTTTACATGTGAATTGCTTCCCACGGATGGTTCTGCTTTCTTTCGTAAAAAGCCTTTGCTAATGATTTGCATTAATATTATGCTAATAAAAGTAAGGGGATGCTAACTAATTCAGTCTCTTCAGGAGTAACTAAGGATCAGAAAAAGAGAGGTAATTTGCATATTTTCATGAACGGCGTGAACTGGCATTTAAATACTCGCCACCATTTCCGAAGAAAAATAATAATACATGTTGGGCCAGCCTGGGCAGAAGTAATTCCTCCAGTGGAAGCATCTCAAACCCAAGTATTTCAAGAGACGTCTGGCTTCTAAGCATGAATCTCAGATGACAAGGATGAGCATTCAAACACAGGGCAACCTTCTGCATCATAAATACATTTCAGTTCCTCTCTGCAGAAGGAATTCATTTACTGTTGAAGCCCATTCACTTCCACTTCTGAGTGCTTATTCCTCAAAAAGCTTCCAAGTGTTGTGGGAACAATGATTAAAAGAGGATCTTTCCATCTGTGCTGCATTAGGCTGCAAGACAGTCCCTCCTGCAGAAACAGCTTTTGCATAATTCATTGCGCCATTTTAAACGCTAATCAGTGAATTGCAAGAAGCTATGGAATGAGTACAGAGGGAAGAGAGTGACATTTACTGGCTACCTCCTAAGCGGTCACCTAATCCTCACTTTGGGCTACCGCTCCGTGAAATCATGGTATATATGCCCTCACTTTATCTCCAACCGGTTCCTACCCTCCACCTCAGGTGCTATCATCACTGTTTGGCCATAGTAATGTCCCAGGAATGAGTATTTCTTAGGTTATTATCGCAGGGTAGCATAGAAAAGAAGATTCTATTGGAAGACAGAAGAAGTTGGCCTACCTCCAGCCCTACTGTTCACTGTGTAAGCCTCACATAAAATTCACCCTATAACAAGAAGAAGAATACCTCAAGTCTCTTCCAATTCTAAAAATTACATAATTTTAATCTATTCATCTGTTCACACTGATTTTTCATGTATAATGTCTTAATTTAGCCAGCCACTTTGCCTTGGAGTTGCCTTCTTTTTGTTTGTTTTTTTTTTTGGCCACACCTTGCAGCTTGCAGGATCTCAGTTTGCTGACCAGGGATTGAACCCGAGAGAAAGCGCCAAATCCTAACCACTAGACCACCAGGGAACTCCCAGAGTTGCATTTTTTTAAAGAAGGAGAAACTAAGGTGATGGAAAAGGGCCTCTCTGGGTTCCCCACTTACCCCTCCCCTCAACCACAGAAACTTTGAGAAATATGCTATTTGGAGATCCATTTAAGAAGGTACTGGAAAAGGATTCTATGGCTACAGAAAATTAGAATAACAAGTGCTTTAGGCATCACAAGTTAAAAAAAAAACTTTTATGGAATCCTTAAGCTTTAAACACTGAAAAATTAATTAAGCAGAAGGTTTTTATGATGGTAAGGGATGTGATTTTGAACCAGCAATAGTATTGAGAAACTATGCAGGCAGTAGGGTTAAAGACGTGGATTACAAATTTTATAATAAACTTTCTCATTTTCCATTTCTTATTACTCCATAGGTCATGGTAAATAAATAAATAAACATTCTGAGTTTTTATTGATTGGTTACATTAACATAGGTGAGATATGGTAAAGTTCCTGAGGTTTAGTTTAGTAGCTCAGTAAGAATCAAAAGAATCATCTCAAAAGACACTACAACTTGGAAAACTGAACTCAGTGGTAGTAGTTTCATAAAAATGATTTTATTTTTAAATCAATAACTCATAATTGAAAACTTAACCATAAATATTAAATACTTGACAGAATATTAAAAAGCACAATTGATAGGGAAGGTGGGAGGGAGACGCAAGAGGGAGGAGATATGGGGATATATGTATATGTATAGCTGATTCACTTTGTCATAAAGCAGAAACTAACACACCATTGTAAAGCAATTATACTCCAATAAAGATGTTTAAAAAAAATAAAAAGCACAATTGGGGGGGAGGGGGTGGCAGGAAACCTTCCTGAGTTGTTTTGAATGTGACAATAGATTGTTATTTTACAACAGTGCTATCTAATTGAAATAAAAGGCAAGCCACAGTGGTAATTTAAATTTTTCTAGTGGCCGCATTAAAAAAGCAAAAAGAAACAGGTAAAAATAATTTTAATGGTATACTTTATTTAACCCAATATACCCAAAATATTATCATTGCAACATGTAATCAACATAAAAACTGTTAATGAGATCTTTTGCTTTTTTTTCATTCTAAGTCTTCAAAATCCTGTAACTTATGCCTGTATCACAGCTCAGTTTGGACCAACCACATTTCAAGTGCTCAGTCGTCACAGATGGCTGGTGGCTACTGTACTGACAGAGCAGCTACAGAAGAATGAGGCAGCAGGCAGGTTCTCCTCAAACAGCCCAATATGTATGAGTGACGTAATTCCCTCCTACTTCCAACATGCAAAATTTCATGTCTGTCTACAGGATATTTGCTTTTTCAGTGACTCAGCAAACATTCAGGGAAAACGTACTTTACTCCACACTATGCTAAACTATGGAATGTAGATGTATTTCAGACAAGGTAGGCCTAGGACTTAGTAGGCAACAAAGACCCGTGCAATGAACTCCAAAACAATATTACAAGTGGTAACTGCTATGGAAGCAGAGGTTAGAAAAGTCACAAGCTCTAAGGAGGAGACGTGGTCAAGACTTCATAGAAGAGTGGTAAGAGCTGGAGCTTGAAGGCCGAGCAGGATTCTGCTAGGTAGAATGCGATGAGAAAGGCATTCAAGGCAGTGGCAACCATATGAGCAAAGATACACAGTGAGCCTGGGGAACTGTGAGGGGATTGATATAGACAGATTATATTGACTTCCAGGGAACTGCAGCCAGCTGGGGGCGGGGGGAGATGATGTTAAGCATTGCAGGGAGCCAAACTGTGCTGGACCTTGCCTGTCATATTGAAACACTTGGAATGTGACATGGGAAGGTTTTTAAACAAGCAAATGTCACTCCGAATTAGTGTTTAAGAAACATACTTTTAAGAAGAATAAATAGTAAGACAGCCTGGAGCTGTGATGCTCTGGAGTGAGGGGATTCCTGAGAGACGATAAGGATCTGAATCCAGAGGGCATTGATAGAAACAGAAGCGAAAGGACAAATTTAAGAAGCTTTTCTCAAGTAGACTCAAATGATCTTGGTGACCAGTCAGATAAAGAGGATGGAGGACACAGAAGAAACCAAGATGATTCCACAGTTTGTTCTTGGATGGACAGATGACAATCATTAACTGAGAGAGGGAATACAGACACAGAGCAGGTTGGACAGACAATGTGATGAGCTCAGTTTGGACCCGCTAAATCTGAAATATGTTAGAGACCCTTGGGTGACATTGTATACCTAGAGCTCACAGCCACCTTATACTAGATTCATTTGTCTTTACCTCTGTGCCTTAACCAATGACCCTTTGGGTATAAAGTGTGTTCCTGGGACTAGTAGCACTGGCATCAAGCTTGTCGGAAAGGCAGAATCTCAGACCCTACCCCAGGCCTGCTGAATCCCAATGCGCATTTTACCAAGATTCCCAGGTGACCCTTTTGCACATTCAAATTAGAAAAGAACTGCATGGGGGCTTCCCTGGTGGCGCAGTGGTTGAGAGTCCGCCTGCCAATGCAGGGGACACGGGTGCGTGCCCCGGTCCGGGAAGACCCCACATGCCGCGGAGCGGCTGGGCCCGTGAGCCATGGCCGCTGAGCCTGCGCGTCCGGAGCCTGTGCTCCGCAACGGGAGAGGCCACAACAGTGAGAGGCCCGCGTACCGCAACAACAACAACAACAACAACAAAAAAAAAAAAAAAAAAAAAAAAAAAAGAAAAGAACTGCCGAAAGTATTCGAAAATCTAGATTAGTAGCTCATGAAAGAGGTACTGACTGAAGGCAAGATAATTTTAGAAGTCATCAGCATATAGATGAGAGTTAAGACTATGGGAGTGAAAGAGAGCTTACTCTCAGAAAACAAAGAACTTTAAACAGGATAAGAGTCTTGTGTGGTGAGGAGGAGGCTGTACGTTTGGAATTAAAATAAAGAATTACCATAAAGGTAAGCAATGGTTCTCTCTTGTTAAATACATTAAATAAAAACTGAACCTTCAAGAAGAAGAGGAAGAAGAGAAAAAGGAAACAAAACCTTTAAAAACAACGAAAGATCCACAATGGTGAATCCACAGTAA
The DNA here is from genome assembly GCF_002837175.3 of Physeter macrocephalus. Classification (NCBI taxonomy): domain Eukaryota; kingdom Metazoa; phylum Chordata; class Mammalia; order Artiodactyla; family Physeteridae; genus Physeter; species Physeter macrocephalus. The sequence continues at coordinate 33,510,142 of NC_041223.1, read as the reverse complement.
AGCTATAAAGAACTTCTATTTATGATTCAGATAAACTCGCAATGATGTTCCTTAATATTCAGGGATGTTGAAAAACAAATTTGACCTGAGTGGAAGCAGAATTCACTGGAAACTTCGGGGCCACTGCTTGCTGGGGCAGAGGTAACCAGAACCTGGGACAGAAGCAGAGGGCCTGGACTCTAGGCTGGCCTCACACCAGGCAGGGCATCTCCCCTCTACTTGCCACGGTCTCCTCAGCTGTGTAATGAGGGGGCCTGAGAATAAGATACTCTCTTCCAAGGGGATTTCCAGCTGTGCCTGGCTAAGTAGGAAGGTGAGATTCATTTGTTGCTTCCAAATGCTCCCTGACAACAGGATGAGGAATGCTCGTTCCCCACCCTCCGCCCGTCCCAGCTGCCTCATCCCACCAGCTCATCCAGCAAACAAGTTTCCTGAAGTTTTGTTCAGAATCCAACAGCTGTTTAGAGCTGATTTCAAGTCCACCACGAGGTCTGCTGTGTCCTCTGTTTCCCAGGCGACGCTGACGTCGCTGCCTGGTGTTGCCACATACAGGACCGGCATACCCAGGCCCGCAACCAAGAGAGTCCCTCTCAAACCCAGTGCAGACTGCTGTTCCCTGAGGTGGAAGACCCTCTGGAAGGCTTCTTCCTAGATGCCAAATGATTCAAAACCAGGGTGTGTAACTACCATTCCACGTAAAAGCCTTACAATATATGTATTTTTCTAATCCGGTTTTACCGCAGGTCACAGAAGCAAAGCCGGGAATAACAAGCTGTGCTTTTACGTGGGGGACTGTGCACATGAATACAAACGTGGCAGAAGATGAAAGTGCAGCAGATGAGGACAGGCTGCTCTTTCAGTAGCCAGGGCAGCCCGATATGAAGGACCGTCAGGGCACGATGCCTGCTTCTTGGCTCCTTGGAACAAATACTCAGTGTAAACCCGCACTCTCCTTTTGAAGTAGAGGCAATTTGTCTATTGTCATCTTCTTGCCTTAATTACGCCCCAGTATGGATCTGGAGAGGTGTTATTTGTTCTTCCAGTGCAGAGGCCCTTCACATTAGCACGTGAAAGCTACTAAAACATCTTCTCCTGTAATAAACTCATCCCTTCACTGCAAAGTTGCATCAGATGATCTCCTTTGAGATGGATACCAAATCCACGTGTGCAAGCCTTCTTTCTGTTTCACTGTGCAAGGGGGCACATCTACCCAGCCACACATCCAAAAGTTAACTCTTTTGTTAACATCAGGACCTACACCCATCTTATACAAGATTCATTCATCTTTATCTCTGTGCCTTAATCAATTGGTACCAATCGAATACTGAGAGCTCATACCCACACTGCCCTCCTATCAAGGTTCAAATAATCTTGCCAACTTTTAATTCCAACACATTTCAGTTTCTACCAAGAAATTTAAAAGCCCTAAATCTGCTGGGAAAAGGGGGACATTCTTATGCTTTATTTCAAATGTAAATGTTAATTAAATTTGATTTTTATTATCTACACCATACAGTTGCTCCATGGTAAGAATAAAAGGAGCATTTGATAATTTGCCAGAACAATGATCACAACAGCAAGACTATGAGATAGTCACCATTATTATCCCCATTTTAAGGATGAGGAAACTGAGGCTTAGAGAAATTGCAACCTAGGCCATGTGGCTCCAGAACGCATGCTCTACATGGTAGAAGCCTTTGAAACCTGTCCTCAGGAACATTAATTCAAGTTATGATGGAGTTTAGAGCTGAAATGACCCTACAGATCACCGAGTCAAATCATTCTCAACCTGTCTGAGCTTCACAGCTGGCAAGTGAGAGCAACCACAGCAAATCCCCTGCTATTATCAGTGTGCTTAAAGATATAAGTGATAGATACAAACCATCCAATCCTTGTCTCTCTTGTCTCTCTTCTCTCTGACAACACTGGTTTTTGTTGCTGTTGTTGTTTTTTGTTTGTTTTAGAGACAAAGATAAAGAACTGGGTTTAAGTCCTGCATGAAATCTTCTGAATTCTTTGTTTCCTAGGCCTTATAAAGTCCAGCCCTTAATTATTCAGACATGAATACTGAATAGGAAAAGTAGAAAATTGGGTGATCTGCCCAGTGACATACAGGTACTAGTTCACAGCCCTGCCAAATCACTAAGAAGATTTCCTGATTCTCAATCAGTAAATAGCAAAACCAAGTACCTTCCATTAGGACAGATGGTCTTATGGCAGAGAAACACATTACTCTTCAACTTTATCACCAGGGTAATAAAGACGGGCAATAACTACTCCTTTATTGATAATTATTTTCCCTCTGTGAACTTTGACGGCCCAACCCCCTGATCCTTTGGCTAGGCTAAAGAACAATTAACCACAGTGACACCACTTCACATATTCTCCGACATCGCCCCACTTACTGAAACTTACTCTTATGGAAAGAAAAGAGCTGTTTACACTAAAACTTCAGCAGTCACAAACCAGGAGCCTGCAGGCTAGATCTGGCTGGCAGAAATGTTCTGTTTGGCCAGCAGGGTGTTTCAAACATTTTTAGATTGGTTTACCACCCTTTTTCTCTTGTAACATGTTTCTCTGGCAGGCAGTTTGCCATAGTTCCCACGAGTCCCACTTGACTGTTATGCTGTCTGCTGGTCCCTGTGGGCATCTGGTTTGCAGTCTCTGCTTTACTGTGTTAATATTATGGCATTAAATTAACACGACCCACTATTTCACACCCATCACCAATGAATGATATCTGAATTCTGCATCAAAATAGGGCTCACTTGGGCTTCCCTGGTGGCGCAGTGGTTGAGAGTCCGCCTGCCGATGCAGGAGACACGGGTTTGTGCCCCGGTCCGGGAAGATCCCACATGCCGCGGAGCGGCTGGGCCCGTGAGCCATGGCCGATGGGCCTGCGCGTCCGGAGCCTGTGCTCCACAACGGGAGAGGCCCGCATACCGCAAAAAAAAAAAAAAAAAAAAAAAAATAGGGCTCACTTTATCAAGAAGAAAGTGAATGCTGCAGGCGGGTGTAGGGGGATAGGACTGAACAAGGAGATTGGGTATCTTGATTCTGGTCTTTCTCCATCGGTAAATAGTGGAATTACTTTGATCATGTCACCAACTCTCAATGGATCATGGTCATTTCTTCATTTGTAAAACAGGAAAGTTGGCTAGCTACTTAAGATTTTCTTTGCTAACTAAAAAATCCCGTGCAATGTCTCTTTCCTCAATCATGTAGAAATATAGGCATCTTCCCAGATTAGCAAAAGTCATTAGCAAACGAAGGAACATGAGGGGTTTCAGGAGTCACATAGACTAGAATTTAATACACAGTTCCATCATTTTCCATGAGATCTTAGGCCAGTTATATAAAACTCTCAAAGCCTGTTTCCTCACATTCATTCATTTACTCAAAATGATTTATTGAGCACCTACTATATGTCAGGTACCTTCTAAATTCTGGAGATCCAGCAGTGAGCAAAACAAAGACCCTGCTCTCATGGAGCTTACATTTTAGCAGTTAGGAGAGAAAAAATAAAAATATGTGTAATCTGTCAGGTGATGAGAAGTGCTATGAAAATAAATTAAGTGGGTTAAGAGGATGAGGGAGGGGAGGTCAGATTATCTGAGATGGGAGGAGAAGATCTCTCTGATAAGACACTTGAACAGAGACCTGAAATAAGTGGCGGGTAGAGGAGGTTTAGCCATGCAGATATCTGGGTACAGGTTGTTCCAGGCAGAATACCCAGCAGTTATAAAAATTTAAAGATGTGACAAGCAGAACTCCTAACAGAGTCTTTGCGATAAGCTTCTTTCCTCTCCACCCCTTGCCTCCCCATGTCCCTTCTCCAAACACGCGTGCTCTTCAGGATCTACTGTCTGCCCTCTGCCCTGATATCAGTACCAAACATCTCAAAGCAAAGCAGACCAAGGGTGAGAAAACCTCACTTCTAATCCCATGTTCTAACCAATGACGATCCATACCTGTCAAATCCTATTTTTGATACTCAGGTAAGAGAGACAAATCCTTCCTCAACTGTGCTTTGAGGAAAATCTTTTCATAACAGAGTACTCCAAAATACATACAGGTAGTTAAGGGTTATGATCTGCTTTCCTCAGAGGGTGGGAGACAGATCACAAAGGTTAAGATCTGTCTCTGTGTCAGAAAAGCCTGGATCACATCCCAGCTCTCTGCTTGTTACCTTCACTTGTGACCTTGGTCAAGTTACTTAGCCTCTCGGAATCTAAAGTTTTTCAGCTATAATTGGGGACCAACATCATCTCCTTCCAGAGTTGTGGCAAGACTTGAATGTCCACAAAACACATGAAACTCTCTTGGCACAAAGGGAAGTTCCCAGTGAAGCGTGCATATTTCTATCTGGGCTTCTGACTGCAAGTTACAGACATCGACTCAGACAAAGCAGAAGAGAATTTTATTAAAAGTCACCCAGTAGGGCTTCCCTGGTGGCGCAGTGGTTGAGAGTCCGCCTGCCGATGCAGGGGACACGGGTTCGTGCCCTGGTCCGGGAGGATCCCACATGCTGCGGAGCGGTTGGGCCCGTGAGCCATGGCCGCTGAGCCTGCGCGTCCGGAGCCTGTGCTCCGCAACGGGAGGGGCCACAACAGTGAGAGGCCCGCGTACCGCAAAAAGAAAAAAAAAAAAAAAGTCACCCAGTAGGTGGCTCCCAGAATGACCAACAGCCAGGAATAAGGCCCCAAATCATGCCGTGGAGTGTCCCAGGGACACTGTGCAAGAGCAGACCACGCAGCTCACATCACCAAGGCCTGCAGCACTAGGCACTGCCCTATTTTTTAGCGAGAGGAGGGCTCTGCCTCCAAGCGAAGCTTAGAAAGCAAAGAATTTCCCAAACCAGACAGGAACTCAGATGTCAGGCAGCCAAAAGAATGACAGGTGTCCAATCGCACCACTACTACTGTACAGTTGACCCTTGAACAGCAGGGGTTAGGGGCCGATCCTCCGTGAAATCAAAAATCTGTGTACAGCTTATAGTCAGCCCTCCATATCTGTGGTTCCTCCGTAACCATGGTTCTGTGTCTTTGGATTCAACCAACTGCAGATCAGGTAGTGTTTACCACTGAAAAAAATCCACCCACACAATTCAAACTTGTGTTGTTCAAGGGTCACCTGTATATATATATCCATTGGAGCAACTACTAGTTTGCTCGTGTGTCTTCCCTCACCAAGAAGGCCCCAGCCCTCTCCAGGCAGTTCAGCCCCATCCTGGAGGCTCCCTGCTCTGGGAAGCTTTCCCCCCTGACTCCAATGCCTGCTTCCTCCCTTCTCCCGCTAATTCTCTTACAAGGAAGCTCATTACAAATTGATTTACACACCGGCTATACATACTCATATACAAACAGACACAAATCCTTTGCGGAATCCACAGGGTAGAGATTAAAAACAAATGCATATATGGTTATAAATAACACTGCCTGGTTCACTAATCATTTCATGTGTGTATATCTCAACCCACAAATGGGGTTATAGCTCCTTGTTGACAGGGAACACCATCCTTTTCTCTCATACCTGTTAGAAGCCTATTTCCTGTTCTTTGCCAATGCTTAACACCTTTTCCCTTAAATAGTCACCCAGTAGGTGGCTCCCAGAATGACCAACAGCCAGGAATAAGGCCCCAAATCATGCCGTGGAGTGTCCCAGGGACACTGTGCAAGAGCAGACCACGCAGCTCACATCACCAAGGCCTGCAGCACTAGGCACTGCCCTATTTTTTAGCGAGAGGAGGGCTCTGCCTCCAAGCGAAGCTTAGAAAGCAAAGAATTTCCCAAACCAGACAGGAACTCAGATGTCAGGCAGCCAAAAGAATGACAGGTGTCCAATCGCACCACTACTACTGTACAGTTGACCCTTGAACAGCAGGGGTTAGGGGCCGATCCTCCGTGAAATCAAAAATCTGTGTACAGCTTATAGTCAGCCCTCCATATCTGTGGTTCCTCCGTAACCATGGTTCTGTGTCTTTGGATTCAACCAACTGCAGATCAGGTAGTGTTTACCACTGAAAAAAATCCACCCACACAATTCAAACTTGTGTTGTTCAAGGGTCACCTGTATATATATATCCATTGGAGCAACTACTAGTTTGCTCGTGTGTCTTCCCTCACCAAGAAGGCCCCAGCCCTCTCCAGGCAGTTCAGCCCCATCCTGGAGGCTCCCTGCTCTGGGAAGCTTTCCCCCCTGACTCCAATGCCTGCTTCCTCCCTTCTCCCGCTAATTCTCTTACAAGGAAGCTCATTACAAATTGATTTACACACCGGCTATACATACTCATATACAAACAGACACAAATCCTTTGCGGAATCCACAGGGTAGAGATTAAAAACAAATGCATATATGGTTATAAATAACACTGCCTGGTTCACTAATCATTTCATGTGTGTATATCTCAACCCACAAATGGGGTTATAGCTCCTTGTTGACAGGGAACACCATCCTTTTCTCTCATACCTGTTAGAAGCCTATTTCCTGTTCTTTGCCAATGCTTAACACCTTTTCCCTTAAATCAGGGATGACACATAGTTTTTATATTGCGGGTCAAATACCTAATTCATCTACAAATATTCCTTTGTTTAAAAAAACAGATTCAAACTCCCATATAGAATGGGGAAAGTTACCAGTGCCAACAAATTTCACAAAATACTGAAACACTTACAAATTAAAATAATCATCTTATAGAATCATTATTGTTCCTTATTTTCAGATTAAAAAAACAACAACACTATCTTCCTATTTCGAAAAGTGGGGAATCCCACACTACCCCAATTTTACCAAGAAAAAAAAAAAAAAGCTGGTTCTCCCCCTGCCCCCAACCATGGAATAACATCCCCATCTTGTGGGCACTACTGCTCAATGTTTTCAAAACTCATGGTGACGTTTTCAGAACTCTGCTATCTCCTTTTTTTTTTTTTTCTTAATTTATTTTATTTATTTATTTTTGACTGCATTGGGTCTTCGTTGCTGTGCGCGGGCTTTCTCTAGTCGTGGTGAGCAGCGGCTACTCTTCGTTGCGGTGCACAGGCTTCTCATCGCGGTGGCTTCTCTTGTTGTGGAGCACCGGCTCTAGGCGCACAGGCTCAGTAGTTGTGGCTCGCAGGCTCTAGAGCGCAGGCTCAGTAGTTGTGGCGCACAGACTTAGATGCTCCGCAGCATGTGGGATCTTCGCGGACCAGGGCTCGAACCCATGTCCCCTGCATGGCAGGCGGATTCTTAACCACTGCGCCACCAGGGAAGCCCAGAACTCTGATATCTCTTAATACTGTTCAGGGATAGAGAGAATTGAACTACAACCCTATTTGGCCCATAGCCGAAAGTCTTAATATGTCTTTAATAAATGCTTTCTGCACAGAACACTTGTAAATTTAAACTAATTATAAGCCTACAATATTGAGTCAGGCATCAACCAGGTCTACAGAAAAAGAAATGAAAAATATACATATACTGATATTTTTTTGAATCCAGAGATACCTAAAGAGGAAGTCCTCCCATGAAGGGTTCTCTTCTCCCAGTGAGTAATGAACTTCAGGAAACAGTTATTGAGATCCAGAGTATCTAGCACGGTATAGGCTGTTATCCCCTGGTCAGGATCAGCCAAGCGGAAGGCAATACATATGTGAAGGGCAAGAGAAGCTGTCAAGAACCTCAGTGGTTCCCGGCAGGCTCCTGGCGAAGCTGGGGAGGCTGATAATGCTGCCTGGGCTCTCAGTCAAGAGAAGGAAGGTTAGCAGGCAGTCAGAACTATGCGAGTGTGAACGAGTTGGAAACAAGAAGCGAGAGGAGGGTGGTGAGACGATAGAACAATGGAAACAATGGAAAAGCAAGAGGAGGAAGAGCGTCAGGGGTATCCTTTCCATCAAGAAGAAGGAAGGGCATTGACATCTATCAAAAAGAAGTAAAAACGAAATATGACGAAAGAGGCTTAGAACAGTGCCCATCTCTTTTCTCCAATGTACTTCATATGCACCTTGGGAATTCAAGCAAGTCCGCAACTTATGAATACCACAGATATTTAAAGTTTCCTTGTCACTACCTTCCTTCTTTTTGGAATTATCATCGTGTGACAAGCTTATTTGGTTTTGCTTCTATTCATTTTCCGTCAATCAAATAGCCTTTTACTAGAAACAGAGAATCGTGCTTCCCAAGCCGTGACGTGGTATCAACCCACTGTTTTCAGCGGTCATTTATTTCTGAACCACCTTTTTTATTGAAGGTTATCACTGCATGTGCAAGTGTAAATGTAGCAGCACCTTTCAGCGTTAGTCCCCAACCATGAGTTTATCCAAATATTCACCAAGAAATATACAAAAACCTTCTGTGAATTCAACAGGTCTCATCACCTCCAAAGTCTCCTTTAAATCTCTTTGTAAACCATAAAATCAGTCAGTACAGGAGCAGCCTGGTTCATTAGGTCCCCAGGCCCTCCAGGCTGTCACTCAAGACCCTCTGAGCTCTGCCCCATCTGCCTTCCCCACCTGGCCTCAGGCCCATCTCTTACTTCTGTCATCAAGGACCCAACCCATCCGAACGGTACTGGCTTGCCAAGCCCACCTCAGCCCAGGCACCTTTCCTGCCCCAAGAGCCTCATCTGCATAGTCCCCACCCAACCTCACACCCTCCCTACCTTCCCTAAGGCCCACCAGCAAATGATGCAGTCCTCAACTCTGATGGGACCCCTGCCCTGAGAGCCTGGTGCTGCAGGGACAAATGAAGGCTTTGAGTCTAAACCCTGACATTCACTGCATGTAGAGCCTTGGCCAAACCACCTAACCTTTTGGAACATTCCTTTCCTTATCTGTAAAATGAAATAACAATACCTACCTTGCAGGGCTATTGTAAGGATTGGAAATACTTACATAAAGGGCCGAATACCACGGAGCAGATACTCAAGAAACGACTATGATTCCACAAATAGCAACACCACCACCACCACCACCGCGAGGGTCTCAAGTCCAGAGAAATAAAGCAATACACGAGGGGCTGCAGTACCAGCTGTGGGATCCTGGAGAGCAGGGTCCAATCCTTCCTCTCCCCCAGGAGCCCACCTACTGGGCTTCATGTTTAATTGGCAGTTTATAAAGAGAAATTAAAAAAAAAAAAAACGACTAAAATAATAAGCACCAAAATGTTAACGTAACTATCTTCAGGCACTGGTTTCATAGGCAATTTATTGGGCTTTTTTATTTGTGCTTTCCAATATTAACTAAATTTTCTAGACTGAACAAATATTATTAAAGTTATGCCAAATGTATTCAATATCTCACCACAATTTTAGTCTCAATCCCCATTACGCACCACAATTAGAAGTTACATTAACAACTTGATTATCACTTGATTTTCCATCTCTCTTTCAAACTTTGTCTAATTTTTCTCCTTAAGCAATAATGCTTCCAATAAAGCACCTTTTTCTAGGCTGAAATAAGGACAGTTTTTATTAAAATTCCCCTTCAATTTGACACCAAAATATGCCCTCAGAATTCCATTTGTGACCATAGCGAGCATTAATATTGGATGTTAAGGTCAAACTTTCTCAGGTCCAAAACCAACTTTAAAAAAAAATTAAAAAATATGTAAACCTAAGAAATCCCACATTACATTTTAAAGGATGTCTCATTATTTTGACATTCATATTTTCTCATATGGCAGATGTCTATAATCACTTCAGTTTTAATATTTTCAATATGCTTTAATATATTAGACAAGCTTACAAGTGGAAGATAGAGCTACCCTCCAATTAAAAACTGAAGTGGCAACAGTGCACCTATTGAAATAAAAAGGAAGGTCGCGCATCACAGGTCAATTTTTCTTGTATTCTGATAGAGGACCTTCACACGAATCATGGGTGATGGCACTGTGTCATAATTTTACAACAAAATAAACTTCTAGAAGAGAGGGACACACTGGTGGGTAGCTAAATTGTTTGAAAAGACTCCTATACCACCTACTTCCCATCAAAAGGAGGATCATCCAGATGCAGCTAAGAACAATGAGTGTGAAGCTATAATTTCTACTTTTTCATGCCCTCCCCCCACTGCTCCGCTCTGCTGTGGACTACTAAGCCACTCACCCTTCTAAGATAAGCAGAGATGAGACTTTTTTACATGACATCCTTCAGGAATGCCAACTGGGTCATTCTAAAGGAATGACGGACACCACGTAATTCCTTGTTTGGCCGGACTGTCCTGAAACTGTATAATGTCTGACACAACTGGAACCTGCCGCACAATGAGACAACATAAAACACCCTCACAAATTTGCAAAACGTCCTTAAAAGGGCAATACTGCCCCCACTGAGAAGTACTGACACAGTTCTACTGTTCTCCCTCATTTTGTCTTTGACAATACAGAGGCCCTGAGAGGTTAAGTGATTACACTCCCAGCAGGTTACTGACAATGACAAAGCTGGTTTCAGAAATGAGACTCATCAGCAGAAGCAAGAAGAACTATAATCGTACAGCCTGTGGAACAAAAACCACATTCACAGAAAGACAGACAAGATGAAAAGGCAGAGGGCTATATACCAGATGAAGAAACAAGATAAACGCCCCCCCCCCAAAAAAACTAAATGAAATGGAGATAGGCAATCTTCCAGAAAAAGAATTCAGAATAATGATAGTGAAGATGATCCAGGACCTCGGAAAAATAATGGAGGCAAAGATCGAGAAGATGCAAGAAATGTTTAACAAAGATCGAGAAGAATTAAAGAACAAACAAACAGAGATGAACAAT
>NC_041223.1:33498249-33499264 GCF_002837175.3 Physeter macrocephalus | reverse complement strand
TACAATAACTGAAATGAAAAATACACTAGAAGGGGGCTTCCCTGGTGGCGCAGTGGTTGAGAGTCCGCCTGCCGATGCAGGGGACACGGGTTCCTGCCCCGGTCCGGGAAGATCCCACATGGCGCAGAGCGGCTGGGCCCATGAGCCGTGGCCGCTGAGCCGGCGCGTCCGGAGCCTGTGCTCCGCAACGGGAGAGGCCACAGCAGTGAGAGGCCCGCAGACCGCGGAAAAAAAAAAAAAATACACTAGAAGGAATCAATAGCAGAATAACTCAGGCAGAAGAACAGATAACTGACCAGGAAGACAGAATGGCGGAATTCACTGCTGCAGAACAAAATAAAGAAAAAAGAATGAAAAGAAATGAAGACAGCCTAAGAGACCTCTGGGACAACATTAAACACAACAACATTCGCAATATAGGGGTCCCAGAAGGAGAAGAGAGACAAAGGACCCAAGAAAATATGTGAAGAGGTTATAGTCCAAAACTTCCCTAACATGGGAAAGGAAATAGCCACCCAAGTCCAGAAAGCGTGGCGAGTCCCATACAGGATAAACCCAAGGAGAAACATGCCGAGACACATAGTAATCAAATTGGCAAAACTTAAAGACAAAGAAAAATTACTGAAAGCAGCAAGGGAAAATGACAAATAACACACAAGGGAACTCCCATAAGGTTAACAGCTGATTTCTCAGCAGAAACTCTACAAGCCAGGAGGCAGTAGCATGAGACACCTAACCTGACGAAAGGGAAGAACCTACAAACAAGATTACTCTACCCAGCAAGAATCTCATTCAGATTCGATGGAGAAATCAAAAGCTTTACAGACAAGCAAAAGCTAAGAGAATTCAGCACCACCAAATCAGCTCTACAACAAATGCTAAAGGAACTTCTCTAAGTGGGAATCACAAGAGAATAAAAGGACCTACAAAAACAAACCCAAAACAATTAAGAGAATGGTCACAGGAACATACATATCGATAGTTACCTTAAACGTGAATGGATTAAATGCTCCAA
>NC_041223.1:33497497-33498210 GCF_002837175.3 Physeter macrocephalus | reverse complement strand
GGATCAATCCAAGAAGAAGATATAACAATTATAAATATATATGCATCCAACACAGGAACACCTCAATACATAAGGCAACTGCTAACAGCTCTAAAAGACGAAATCAACAGTAACACAATAATAGTGGGGGACTTTAACACCTCACTTACACCAATGGACAGATCATCCTAAATGAAAATAAATAAGGAAACAGAAGCTTTCAATGACACAACAGACCAGATAGATTTAACTGATATTTATAGGACATTCCGTCCCAAAAGTGGCAGAATAAACTTTCTTCTCAAGTGCACAAGGAACATTCTCCATGATAGATCACATCTTGGGTCACAAACCAAGCCTCAGGAAATTTAAGAAAATTGAAATCATATCAAGCATCGTTTCTGACCACAACGCTGTGAGATCAGAAATGAATTACAGGGAAAAAAACATAAAAAACACAAACACATGGAGGCTAAACAGTAAGTTACTAAATAACCAAGAGATCACTGAAGAAATCAAAGAGGAAATCAAAAAATAGCTAGACACAAATGACAATGAAAACACGATGATCCAAAACCTATGGGATGCAGCATAAGCAGTTCTAAGAGGGAAGTTTATAGCTATACAAGCCTACCTCAAGAAACAAGAAAATTCTCAAATAAGCAATCTAACCTTACACCTAAAGGAACTAGAGAAAGAAGAACAAACAAAACCCAAAGTTAGCAGAAGGAAAG
>NC_041223.1:33485833-33496625 GCF_002837175.3 Physeter macrocephalus | reverse complement strand
CTGAAAGCATTTCCTCTAAGATCAGGAACAAGACAAGTATGTCCACTCTCACCACTAATATTCAACATAGCTTTGGAAGTCCTAGCCACGGCAATCAGAGAAGAAAAAGAAATAAAAAGAATACAAATTGGAAAAGAAGAAGTAAAGCTATCACTGTTTGCAGATGACATGATACTATACATACAGAATCCTAAAAATGACACCAGAAAACTACTAGAGCTAGTCAATGAATTTGGTAAAGTTGGAGGATACAAAATTAATGCACAGAAATCTCTTGCATTCCTATACACTAATGATGAAAAATCTGAAAGAGAAATTAAGGAAACACTCCCATTTACCATTTCAACAAAAAGAATAAAATACCAAGGAATAAACCTATCTAGAGAGACAAAAGACCTGTATACAGAAAACTATAAGACACTGATGAAAGAAATTAAAGATGATACAAACAGATGGAGAGATATACAATGTTCTTGGATTGGAAGAATCAATATTGTGAAAATGACTATACTACCCAAAGCAACCTACAGATTCAATGCAATCCCTATCAAATTACCAATGGCATTTTTTACAGAACTAGAACAAAAAACTCTTAAAATTTGTATGAAGACACAAAAGACCCCGAATAGCCAATGCAGTCTTGAGGGAAACAAATGGAGCTGGAGGAATCAGACTCCCTGAGTTCAGATTATACTACAAAGCTACAGTAATCAAGACAATAAAAACATAAACAAGAAGAAAAGACAACCCTCAGAATGGGAGATAATATTTGCAAATGAATCATCAGACAAAGAGTTAATCTCCAAAATATATAAACAGTTCATGCAGCTCAATATCAAAAAAATAAACAACCCAATCCAAAAATGGGCAGAAGACCTAAATAGACATTTGTCCAAAGAAGACATACAGAGGGCCAAGAAGCACATGAAAAGCTGCTCAACATCACTAATTATTAGAGAAAATGCAAATCAAAACTACAATGAGGTATCACCTCACACCAGTTAGAATGGGCATCATCAGAAAATCTACAAACAACAAATACTAGAGGGGGTGTGGAGAAAAGGGAACCCTCTTGCACTGCTGGTAGGAATGTAAATTGATACAGCCACTATGGAGAACAGTATGGAGGTTCCTTAAAAAACTAAAAATAGAATTACCATATGACCCAGCAATCCCACTACTGGGCATATACCCAGAGAAAACCATAATTCAAAAAGACACATGCACCCCAATGTTCATTGCAGCACTATTTACAATAGCCAGGTCATGGAAGCAACCTAAATGCCCATCGACAGACGAATGGATAAAGAAAATGTGGCACATGTATACAATGGAATATTACTCAGCCATAAAAAGGAACGAAATTGGTCATTTGTAGGACGTGGATGGATCTAGAGACTGTCATACAGAGTGAAGTAAGTCAGAAAGAGAAAAACAAACATCGTATATTAACGCATATATGTGGAACCTAGAAAAATGTTACAGATGATCTGGTTTGCAGGACAGAAATAGACACAGATGTAGAGAACAAACGTATGGACACCAAAGGGGGAAAGCGGCAGGGTGGGGGATGAATTGGGAGATTGGGATTGACATATATACATTGATGTGTTAAAACTGATAACTAGTCATCAGTTAAAACTGATGACTAATAAGAAAAAATAATTTAAAAAAAAAAGAAATGAGACTCATAATCAACACACACACACACACACACATACACAAAACCCCTGCCCCTGCCACTCCTAGCTCAGATTTTTCACCCCTGCCCTCTGCAATCATCACCCTTAGAATTGAAACATCTGTGTTACTCTGACCTCACACCTCCTGCATTCTTCCTAAATCGTGTATGCTGACTTTTTCCCATTGCACATCAAGTCTCATTAGCATGGTCACAGTCTGAGCCTTATTAACGCACATCACAAGGAACATGCTCAGTGTTCCCCTTCTTGGACCATAACCAACCTCCTGACTGTCTTTGGGACCTTCCAGTTCCCAACCAGTCCATTATGTCAGTCCCTCCGTCCACACACCTCATTCTCTCAGCAACCAGAACACTTTCGACACTGCTCCCTCAGCACTGCCCATCATACATCTGTTAAGTCTTGGTTTAATGCCCCACTGTCAGCTTTTTCCTTAATCCTTGCTGCACAGAAGTGTAAGTATGTTAAATTCCATATCTAAGCAGACCTGTGTTATTTCATATTCATCAGCTACAATATAATTCTATTCAATGTAGTTTCTTCTAGCTGCTTAAAAAGTTCTTTCAATGGCTGCTCCAAATCTGCTGAGTCAATCCCTGATTCAATCCACCTATTCTGCTTTTATAATAATCAGGCAGTAAATTATGAAGATGCCCCTTCCAATCACGTCTCTGTTCATGCTGCACGTCCAAGTGGACTGCTCTTTCTGAAAAACCAAGTTTTATCTTTCCTCCAAAATCTGGTTCCTGTTAATATCCTCAACAAAGCTTTCAAGCTCTTGGCCCATATTGATCTTTGAATTCTCAAATTATTAACAATGATAGATTTACAGAAATGAAAGAAATCTTTAGGTGACCTAGCCAAATCATTTTACTTTACAGAGGAAGGAACTGAAATTCAGAGAAGCAAGGAAAGAGTCTCTGGTCATATAACTGGTTACAGACAAGGCTGCAACTCAGGTCTCTCCCTTCCTGCCCAGTGAGTAATTTGATAATATTTACAAACATGCTTTTGATAATACTGAAAAACATGCTTTTGGACAAATGTTAGAAGGAGAATTCTACTATGCTTCATATTGTCATTCATTCAGTACGTAAAAATGGAAATGTTTTATTTGCAGCATGTTTTCATACTAAATGGAAATTTAATGCAAATATCCAGTTCCTATTTCCCTTGTTCATTTCAGGTTTTTTTCAGTCAATAACCATCTCCAGTTTGCTTTCTAGCCTTGCCAAAAAGCCTTAAATGGGGCCACCAAATAAACATCTCAAATGAAGCTTTTTAAGTTTTATAGCATTTCGGTTTCAAATCAGGTTTACTTTACAAGTGGTTTTCATTTTTATTTTATGACTATATAAAAGGACAGAGTAACTAAAAATCACAATATTTAATTTGAAATCATTTCTTACACTTCTGAAGTGTGCCTTACATGCCTTAACTATTGTTGTTGTTGTTTTTTTGCGGTACGCGGGCCTCTCACTGCTGTGGCCTCTCCCGTTGCGGAGCACAGGCTCCGGACGCGCAGGCTCAGCGGCCATGGCTCACGGGTCCAGCCGCTCCGCGGCATGTGGGATCTTCCCGGACCGGGGCGCGAACCCGTGTCTCCTGCATCGGCAGGCGGATTCTCCACCACTGCGCCTTAACTATTGTTAATTAGTCAGCAATGATTCACACAGTCTTCAATCAAGCTCATGTTATCTGTCGTCTTGCAATTTCTCAGTCCTCAATCATTTAGGTGGTAAATTCATTTTTGGGTGGTAAATGCCTTAAATCACCAGATTAGATTATTTACCTTCTTTTCATACACTTATTTTTACTATCTGCTTCATTTACATTAATGTACCACCACTGGACTCTTTTTAATGTTATCTTTGACTCTTCTTAATGGTATCTGAAGAGAAGACCAGAGTCAGAATCCAGAATACCAACTCATACCTGCAGGTTTACACCTACTGTACTGAATGCACTTCACCAGCCTTGAAAATCCGATGTTTCTATCCTTTGAAAAACTTCTCTCCTTTGAAGTTACTTTATACTCTATTTTAAACACAATCAAAATGTGGAAAAAGGAAGCAGATATTCTCCCAAAGCCATTCACCTGAATGACAAAATAGGAAAAGGTTTCAAAGATACTGGCACAGTATCTTAATCTCTAGACCCATAGAGTAATTCTCTCTCTCTCTCTCTCTCTCTCACACACACACACACCACACACACACACACACACACACACACACACACACACACTCCTCTCTTTGAAAAAGCTGTTAGTCACTGGTCTGTTTCTAGCTTGTTCCCAACTCTGCCTCAAGCTTTTAATCTCTCCTTCATCATTAAGGAAATAAACCTTATTGAAGTATTTTATAAACTGTCTAAAAATTTCAATTAACTATCTTTATCTCCATGAAAAGTGTTCAGTAAAATTCTCATTATTACAACCATCCAATATTGAAGCAGTGTACGATATTAGCTAGGCAAGTGATACACATGAAGATCTGTAACACATGTCTATGACTTAAAGGGGAGAGGCCAGAAACTGCCTGCCTGCCTGCCTGTATTATTAACTATGTAATCTTGAATATGGCACTTCTGTCTCTGGCCTACTTCCTTCCTTGTAAATCAAGGGAGTAGAGAATGCGAACAAAGTATCTGTTTAAGTTTTTAAGTTTTATGGTTCTAGGAAATTACAAAAGAATATATTGACATTTTTCTATAACAGGCCTAAATGAAGAAAATGAGTTTTTCTTAAATATATGTATTTATATATGTATATATACATACACATACATACATATATGTGTGTGTGTGTATACACACACACACATAGTTGGCCCTCAGTAGAGGCACTGCCTAAGACCTAAACTACAAATCCCTTTTGTTTATAACATCGGCTCATTATCACATATTATGTGTGGCCAACTGAATCTATAAATAATTCATAAGTTTTATTTTCATAAGATGTCACTTCTACTTTTCATTTTTAAAATGGTGACAAAATTGCTAGTAAGAGAGTCAAATAGCCAATAACGAATAGCAATAACAACAATCCCAGTAGCTTGCACTCACTGAGCCATCACCATCAGCCAGGAACTTGTTTAAATATCTGCACAGGTGTTTGCGCATTTACTCCTCACAACAACCTTAGCTACTGATTTGTCAGTTGAGAAACAGAGGGACAAGGCAGTTAAGTAACTTGACAAGATGACGCCATAGGCTGGAGAGCTGGATCTGGATGCCAGGCAATCCACCCGGCTCACTCGGGTGGCTAACGCCTTCACCTTACAACCTCGAAATAAGAGGCCAAGTCGCAATATGAAAGTTAGTTCGGTCTGACACTAACCAGATACATTCCTCTGGAACTCATTTGCCACATCTACCATGAGAATGGCTGTTCGAGCAGCTTTGGCATTCCGATATCTGGTGTTATAATCTAGAAAATCCACACAAGTATTTACACAGACATCTAAAAAGATTGGCATTTCTCTCTGGAGCATCTCTTATAGCACAGTCACCTGCCCTCTGTCCTACTTCTCAGAAATCAATCTATAACCAAGGAAACAGCCTTGGTTCAAAGCCATAAGAGATATGAGAAAGTATTTCAGAAAGACTAAGAAACAGAGGCTCAGTTGCATTTCCCCACCCCTTGGTCCTCGGACGAGGCATGTAATCAATTCCCCTCCCTCTGTCCCTTGCCGACCTGTGCTGCCAATCAAACAGCTCTCAATTCCAGCCCAACTCCCACTCCATCTTCAACCAAGAGTCACCTCACATCGCCCTACTCCACCCCACTCTGTTCATGCCTGCCCGCAGCTGGAGGAGCAACTGTATCCCGTGGAAGCACTGACCAATAAGTGGCCAGGGATCATTGTAAATGCCAGCTCTTATTTCTGCAGAAAATGTAAAGCAGAGCCACTGAAGAAACCCTGGTTAGTGTCACTGGGATCAGGCACTTGACCTAGAACATCAAGTACTCAACTCTGACTCTTCCCTGGCTATCTTCCAGAAGAGGCTACGGAATGGTGAGAAAAGTGGCAGAGAATGGGGAGAGCAGATGTGGCCAAGCGTCCTCGCATCTGATGCAGTTGGTCAGTGTCCCGGTAGTAGACAGGAAAGTAATAAATCTGTGGCAAACGCAGTCAGTGTCTTCTTACAGGTGAAAGTGGTAAGGACTGTTACTTTTGCTTTCTGACCACTCATAAAGGTTAAATGACCCCCAGGAACTGCAGAGGGGGCAACAGGTCAAATAACACCATAGCACCTACATCACTGGGTAATCCGTTAAATACAGCTAAAGGTATTAATCACTGAATTTTCACAAGTATATGAAACCACCAAACTACCCAAAACCAACCAATGACCCTCTAAGAAGGGGTGTGTGTGCCATGCACACTGCATGGTTTATGAGCTTCCATACCCTTAGCATCTCTACTATTAGAGCTCACGCTAAAAACGTTCCTTTTCCATCCTTCATGAAGATGGAATGAAAACATTCTACCCATCCATATATAAATGCTACACTTTGTAGAACTTCAATATTAGATTGTTGCAATAATACTCTTTCAAACGCATGGAAAACAAAGGGCTTGCAGCAGGCACTTAACAAAGTTCATCAGGGATTCCAGGCTCTGTTCCTTCCACCACCAGCTGGAAACCTTCAGCATCCACTGAACATCCATCGGTGATTCTAGGTTCTGTTCTTGGTTCCATCACCAGCTGGCTGTGGGTTTACCTCTCCTGACCTCCATCTCCTCATGTGTAAAAGAAAGAGTTTAGACCAAATGACACTTGAATTCCCTTAAACACAAAAATCTGTGATTACAAGATAAAAGTACTATTCTCGACAATTATCTAAGAATCAGTGATTTATCTGAAAACAGATGAAGAGTTGCTTATATATTTTTCCAAAAAAAAAAAAAAAAAAAAGGAAAACAGGATATTCAGAGAGAGTAACACCATTGAATTTTTATATCGTTGAACCTAAATAAGTAAATCACAAGGCCAGATCTAAAACTGCAAATTAAGGGACTTCCCTGGCGGTCCAGTGATTAAGACTACGCGCTTCCACTGCAGAAGGCGTGGGTTCAATCCATGGTCGGGGAACTAAGATTCCCACGTGCCGTGAGTTGTGGCCAAAAAATAAAATAAAATAAAATAAAACTGCAAATTAAGAGAGTGTCAGGGTCCTAGTGCCAAAGGTCAAGTTTAAATAAAAAGTTACTTTTGTTGACATATAGTCTTCACTGCTTTTTCGCTGTTGCTCATAAAAATCATACTTGCTTATGATTAGGAGTAGCTAGTTTTAGGCAGTTTGGTGAACTCTTACTTTCATGAAGCATGACAACTTAGAATTCTGGCTCTAAAAGAAATAAGGTACCATTTTCAAGCCAGTTAGATTCTACCTCTTGGTTAGATTAGACTTTGGTGTGCTATTTGTCAAACTCCCGGAGCTGTCCTAAGATTGAACGTTGAGGCTTGGGGAATACTCCATGGCAGACACAAAATAACAATGGTTAAAATATTTCTTAGAATTGTGTTACCACTAGGAGCACATTAAAAAGTTCACTGGCTTTTTCCCTGGACACACATCCCCGATCTTCTTGTCTGTTATTAATGTCATTCACAAGTAGCTTCTTCCAAGTATCATCATGTTTTCCTTGTCCTTGCAAAAACCTATGCTTCCAAATTTCACCACTTTTACCATCAGCCAGAATTTAAGCTTCCCACACAGTAATACTACCACCATCAAACCTAGGAGTAATTTTCATGTGTGAAGGGGAAAGGGAATGCAAGATAGCAATAGCTGAAAGGTCAAAAATAAAACTTGTGGACTGAGTGCCATCCATGTTGTCTTTACCATGTTTGCTTCAAGTTTTCACAAAGATGAATTAAACCCATTGGTACAGGAAAAAAAAAGAAAGAAAGAAAGAAAGAAAGAAAGGTGATTATGTGCATACAAGAATATGAACTCACCCCGAGGGAGGGGCAGCTGGGGTTTTTTTCAAACTATGCCCCACTGAACCCCAGGGACCCAGATGGGTCCATTAAACTTTTTCTAAATCCAGTGTGACACATTTTTGCTCAAGCAAAACCAGACAGGTAAAGACATCGCTCTGTCATATACAACACACTCAAACACAGCCAAACACAGGAGCCATGGATTAAGCTCATGCAATCTACAAATATTTCTCAGTGACCTATTCTGCCCAGTCTCTCTTCCAGGCACTGGGGATACAATTAACAGAACAGACAAAAATTCCTGTCCTTGCAGAGACACTGCAACCAAATACATCACAGTTTAGAAACAAAAACAGCTATACGAGGCATCCAGGGAAACACTGTGGAAACCTTAATATAGATCACATATTAGACTATAATTATCTTACAGTAGTTTTCAAACTTGTCTGCACATTGGAATCACCTGGGAGCTTAAAAAAAAAAAAATTATTGGCGTCTCTGAGCCATCCAGGGATTGAGATTTAATTAGTCTGGAGTGTGGCCTGAGCTTTGGAATTTTAAACTTTTTTAAATTAAAACTTTGAATCCGGATGTAAGATTTACGTGTATCCATCATCCATTTTAATACAGTTCTAAGTGCTTAAATTTTTTGCAATAAAATTTGAGGAAACAAAATCAATCATCTAGTCCACTTGATCATCTTAGACAGGATGTGGTCCTGAGTATGAAATTCAACAATTTATAAGCAGGAAACTACTTTCAGATGATGGGCAATGTTTCAGAATTCACCAAGTGAATTTTTAATTTCAACTTAGTACAACAGCTTTACTCTAAACCTTTGTTTCAATGTTTATTTTTAAATGTTTTAAAACCATCCTATCTTTGAAAGAACAGTGCCTCACTGACATTATTCTGAACATTCACTGCTTATGCAGAATGCTGCAGACATAGGATACATGGGGTTTTATCTATGCTGCAGGCATAGGATACATGGGGTTATATCTATTTATTTAAACATACTTTATATTTTAAAAATAAATCCTTAATATACATTTGATTTGTCCTAATTTGCCTCCTTCTCCTAAAGATGAAACAAAACGTTCCAATTAATATTATACAGTCTATTCCAGTGCCATCTGTCATCTGGACAGTTATTATTCATAAGGGAAACTGTAGTTATTATTCATTATTTATATCTCCCCAACTTGCTTTTTTTTTTCCTGGTAAGAATACACACAACACACACACACACACACACACACACACACACACACATACAGAGAGAGAGAGAGAGAGAGAGAGAGAAGGAGAGAGGGAAGGAGGGGGAAAAATATAGCTGGAAAAGCAGATTGGAGCGCTAATTAGAAAGATACTCATACTTAAGCATGTACTCATTTGGAAAATATTTACTAAGAAACTACTATGTGTCAAGCAATGTGGAAATAATTATAAACAAGCCAAACCGGATCCCAAATTGATAATCATGTTGGGAATACAGACAAGCAAGCATGTCACAATTAGAGCATTGCTTTTGCAAAGCTAATCTGATGAGCAGGATTAAAATAAACTAGACCAGGTTTGCATTCAAAGTGTATATTATGCATAAGTAATAAAAGGGGATCCTTTCTAAAAATTAAATTTGATGGTATAGTCCTGACCGAGTTGCTTTCCATTTCATTTATATGTCCTTTCCCTACTGTATTAGTTTCTTGTGGCTGCTAATTACTACAAACTTGGTGGCTTAAAGTAATAGCAATTTACTCTCTCATAATTCTAGAGGCTAGAAGTTCAAAATCAGGATCACTGGGGTCAAGGTGTCAATGGAGACGAACTCCCACCAGAGCCTCTAGGGGATCTATTCCTCCCCTCTTCCAGCATCTGTTGGGACAAGCATTCCTTTGCTCGTGGCCTTGTTGACTCCAATCTCTGCCTCCATTTTCACATGCCGTGTGTGTGTGTGTGTGTGTGTGTGTGTGTGTGTGTGTGTGTGTGTGTGTGTGTGCGTGCATGAAATCTCCCTCTGTCTTTCATAAGGATGATTGTGATTGCATTTGGGGCCCAATTGAATAATCTGGGATAATCTCCCGTCTCAAGATCCTTCACTTAATTTCATCTCCAAAGACCCTTTTCCTAAATAAGATTCACAGATTAAGATTCACAGATTCCTGGGACTTCCCTCGTGACACAGTGGTTAAGACTCCACACGCCCAATGCGGGGGGCCCGGGTTCAATCCCTGGTCAAGGAACTAGATCCCACATGCATGCCACAACTAAGGAGCCCATGTGCCGCAACTAAGGAGCCCGCCTGCTGCAACTAAGGAGCCCACCTGCCATAACTAAGACCTGGTGCAACCAAATAAATAAATATTTTTTTTAAAAAGTTCACAGATGCCAGGAATTAAGACCATAAATCTTTGGGAGCCATTATCAGACTACCACACCTACCTAGAAAGCCTAAGAGGGAAAAGCACAACAAGAAACAAAGCCAACTTGACTAAACCAGAGCATTTACAGATCTGCTCCAAACACATCTAGATAACAAGTTTACCTGCTTCTGTACAGGTCCCCAAATTAAGATGGTTTACTCTTCTGCTACATGTATGTGTGTATGGTGAGAATTTAATTAAATGAGGTTAGAAAGTACCATACAAATTGAAAGTAATATTAGTTTTTTTTTTTCCCTCTCTTCTGCCTCCTCAGCCATAACCTCAAATAGCCTTACAAAACAGCTCTTGTACGTTTCACTTACCCATTTCAGGACCTGGCTTGATTTTTCACTACACAGAGTATGGGAAGAAAGAGCCCAAAAAAGTTCAGTAAGGCAACGCAACACAGGGCCGGTTCTCAGGAGTCTGTAGGACCAGAAGTGAGCCTGGGCAAAGCCAAAGCCTGGTCTGGTGGAACTCTGGAGCTGGAACCTTTCTAGTCTCTAGAATGGGAAAAGTGGCATGGCAATTCACTCTGGGAACAATCTACTTAGTCACTTTTCCCTAATTACAAAAGTAAGTCTTGGGCTTCCCTGGTGGCGCAGTGGTTGAGAATCCGCCTGCCGATGCAGGGGACACGGGTTCGTGCCCCGGTCCGGGAAGATCCCACATGCCGCGGAGCGGCTGGGCCCGTGAGCCATGGCCGCT
>NC_041223.1:33466497-33485806 GCF_002837175.3 Physeter macrocephalus | reverse complement strand
GAGCCTGCGCGTGCGGAGCCTGTGCTCTGCAGCGGGGGAGGCCACAGCAGTGAGAGGCCCGCGTACCGCAAAAAAAAAAAAGTAAGTCTTGACTAGAGACGCTGAGAAGTCTAAGGCCAAAACTGTGTGGACAAGAAGATTGGTCCAGAGAAACTCAAGATTTCCAGTCAAATCACTGAGGAACCTTTCTGCCTTTTGCACTTCAGCAGTTGCAATAACAGAGGATAGGCCACATCATTGCTTTCCTGACCAAGCTATTTGAGTAGAACCATATCATAGACCATCATAATCCTAACTTGTCTCATTCTCTAGTGACCTGGATATGGAGAATTTCTACTCTTCCAGAGTCCACTAAGCAGGGATCCTTAGCTAAAATTCTTACTCAGAAGTATTTCTTTTTGTTTGTTTTTATATTTTCTGTTTTGTTTCGTTATTTTTTTCCTTCAGAAGTATTTCTTAATACTGTTAATCAATAAGGGTGGCCTCTAAAAATGAAAACATCCTGATGTAGAAAATTTAACATGAACCACAACTGCTTATATACAAGCTCCACCTACTTGCTTCTCACTCCAGATCTGCACTAGTGTATAAATACAATCCTTAGCCTCTGGAGCAAAAATAAAAACACCACCTTATATGCTATGATGCCATTACAAACATATTTTTATTTTATTTGAGCTATTAACATTGTTTGCTTTTATAAACAGAATAAATCAAACAATTCATTTCATTGTTGCATTGGCTTAAAATACAACAACATGAAAGCAAATGTAAAATGAATAACAAACTAAAACCCACAGGATATTTATTAGTCAAGTGTTGTCTGATGCAGGGCAATCACTGTGGGACAATCCAAAGACAGAAAACATTGAATTTCACCTTCTTGTTTTCCAAGGGCATAGTGGGCAAAGCCCATGGGTTGGCAATCTGTTATCCTTCCTCATTTACTGGCTTGCCTTCAGGAAGTAGATGTTCCAGGCAGCTGCATAAGAGATCTATTGTTTCTTCTCCACTGTCTTATCATACAATCTCCTTCCATTACAGTGAAAAACCTATATTCTCTTATAGAAATCATTTTAGCTTATTAAATGTATAATGCAACAACTGTATCGATAGAGCACACCACAGTTATAGAATCGTAGAATGTTTAAAAGAAAGGGTCACTGAAGATCCAGAATTTGAAAGCAGACGTTGCCTCAACTCCCAACATACTTTCTAAACAAAAGTCCTTCCACCCCTCTCCCCACTTCCCCAGTTTTGGCTGAACCAAGGAAAGGACAATACTGGTGTCTATGAGTATGAAGGCATGCCAGGGACCCAGAAGACATAGCTCCAGCTTTGGAATATAAAGCCACCCATGCAATTTCTCTTTGCCAAGCCAGCACACTGACATGGCCGCTGAAGCACATTTCATGTGGTCTCAGGCTAGCTCCCTTCTTAGCCCAGTCCCCAAAGCAAAAGATGAGGTCTTAAGGCCAAGTATCAGAACAACAGGAACCAACCCCTAGCTGCCGTCAATACGGGTTGCCAATGAAATTGTGAACAACTGGGTGCCATTTCACCTCGTGAACAACTGGGTGCCATTTTCTGTAGGTAGTTGTTGAAACATGGATTTCTGATACGGGTGTTACAGAGTCAAATCCTTTCGTTCTGTTGGGTAAAACTAAACTAAAACACTGGAGATACAAAGAAAGATTATTTTGTCCCAAAACACTGTCGTATAATCAGCAATCATTTATTGACTGTACACAGAATGCCTAGCCTTAACTAGATGTTGATATTCAGGGATAAAGAAAACAACAGGCTCAATGCTGTTATGGTTATTATTCTAAGATGGATACAATAATGTATCCATCTTAGTAGCTGAGAAGAAATGTAGCTGAGAAGAAAGAAAGGACCATTGTAAAGCAATTATACTCCAATAAAGATGTTTAAAAAAAGAAAGAAATGAAGGACCACACAATAAAACACAAAGAGAATGTGTTTTTTTTAATTAGCACATATCATGCATTTTTATCAAAGAAAAACATACTCATAATAATGCACTTCTATCAAAGGACACAGCTTGCTAATATTATTATCTCTTACTGGCTGTCTTATTTCTTTATCTCTCCCCCTTCCACTTCTTTTCTTTTTTACTGCTATAGCTTAAAGTAGTTATTCCCAGACTTGTATACTGAAAAAAAATTTTTTTTTTAATTTGGGGTGGAGAGTATCAACAAAGAGTTGCAAACTTTTTATTAGCCAAGTACATTTTTTTAATAAACGATATCTACTTGCACTAGCTTTATTTCATTAAAGACACTTGATCACATAAAAGAGTATGTGATCACATTCACTCAACTATCAACCACCAATATCAGATCCTTTCATATCTGACTAGAAGTGTGAATTATAGAACAAGAAGAAAAACCAAAAGAAAAATAGGAGGAAAGAAAAACCTTTATGGGTCAGAAACGTAATGGAGAATAGAGGTTGGAGACAGCAAAGACTTTGCTTATTTCACAATTTTCACTAGGGCCAGCACGGTCTACCTTGAACAACGCAATAACAAAGGACCAAGGTGTGTCTTTGCCTGGCATGGAGTGGATGAGGTGAAGGAGGATGTCACCGAGAATCTGAAAACGATGTAGAGACAACCAGAAAGTAATAGAGAGGTGTTATCATGGGGCAGTTTTGCTAAGAACAGGATGCTGAGCAAACAGTTATGAGAAAATTACTTTAAAGTGTGGATTGAAAAGAGAAGCAGCTTGAGGCCCAGAAACAGGCACTGGACAGCACTGAGACGGCTGGCTGGGGGGGGCAGCAGTTGAAAAATAAAGTACAGATCTGAGAAATTTCAGGGAGAAGAAAAATAACCAAGCTCAATAACAGGCTCCATGAGGAAGCCTGGGGAGAGGGATGTCAGTGATGACTCAGATGTCACGAGTGGAGAACAGACAGACCAGCAGCAGGGCTGCCAGTGACACTGAGGAAGCACCAGAGGAAATGATGCATGAGATAGTTAAGAAACACTATAAATAGTCACGTAGCGGTGGCTTCTCCAGCAAAAATGCACGTGCGAAACATCCTGTGTTCTACACCTTGGTTAAGATTTAACTGGGGGAATAACAACACATTAATGATCCAAACTGTTGCTTTAAGAGAGCATGTCTAGGAATGCATGTGTAGGAAAAAAAAAAAAGAGGGAAAGTAAATTTCAATAGTGGCTGGCTCTGGAGTAGTTGTATAAGTGACCTTTATTTCCTTCTTTGCACTCTTATTTATCTTTCCAAGTTTCCTCTAAGGAGAATGCTATTTTGTTGGAAGAATTTTTGAGGTTTCGTAACTGAGCATGTTAGCATGCTGTGCTACTTTATAGGCTTCACGGGCACAGATGCAACACACACAAAACGTGTCCACCTACTTGAAGCATTATGGAGGATTTAGCATACTAGGGGAACTCCAAATTATCACTCACACACCCATCATACTCACATACCCAACGGTGGATCATCCTGCCATCTGGTGACTTTCACATTTAACATACATCACATAGATTGGTCTCACTTCAGCCAAAGCTCATCAGGAAAGCCAAGAAACGTCAGCCTAATTTTCAACCTAATGCCTGCCAATGCCAAGAGCTACTATTGCGAGGCATTTTTCACTGAGATCCGTAAAAAGTACTCCTTAGAAGTACAGAGGATATCAGCACTAAGATTTTCTAGTATTAAATAAGGCACTTTATGGTCATAAAGAAGTAGAATGGGTACTTCCAAAGTAAATTGGGCAAATCCAGTATGCAAGGGACTAGAGAATAATCAGTACTCCTGCCTCAAACTCAGTCTGTGGACAGTTGGACACCGTGCAGTCACTAAGAGAACAAACTCTGGAAACCAGACTGCCAGGATGTTTTGAACCCAGCTCTGCTCTACTACTTTCCTAGCGTGTCATCTCAAGCAAGTTTCTGAGCCTCTGCGCCTCAGCTTCTTCCATCGTAAAATAGAGACAAAATTATACTGACCCTCACAGTCCTGTGAAGTACAGAGGAGTCAACATTCACATATAGGATACTGTAAAGTAGATAGGACAGCTATTATTTATTTTTCATAATAAATATTATTGAAATATGTTGAAAAAGCTCAGCCTTCTCAAGAATTATACTTATATGCAACCATAAACTGTGCTAATCATGTTGGTGATCCTTTGATAGTTAGGCCATATTCAAAAATACAAAGTTGCTTTTTTCCTTCCCTGACCTATATACAAAGATTAATAGAGCCCATACTAGAATTCCTCAAAAATAACAGTAACCCAAGAGTGAGAGGCCGAGACGGTTTCCTCCCCACTGTGTCATGCTCTTCCCTGCTCAAGCCTTTCCCTAGGAAACCAAGGAAACGTCTTTGACTCAACAATCCAGTATGCTGGCAACAACTTTCAAAATGAAAAACAAGTTGACTCACTGTTTAAAAAAGAAAAAAAAGTCTGTGCTAAAGGAAAATTAAGTAAACATATATTTTACAAAAAGCTATAATAACTAGCTCTCCTGCAGAGCAATGCAGCCTCTCAGAATTCAATTCCTGAGTATTTCTTCAAGTCACCTCTCTAGATAATGAATCTTGTCCATTTGTGTATTAAGTGCCATCACAAACTGAAATACTAACTCCCACTAGAGCCAAACCCCACTACCAGTGGTTGGTTCTGTCTGTCATTTGCACTTGCCCTCTGCAGCCTGGCCTGCTCATCTCCTAGTGACCTTGTCTCTTCTCAGCCATTCACACAAGGCTCCCTGAGCAGTCCACACGTGATTATCAGGGAGCCCTAGAAAGCCCACCCCACCTCAAAATCTGGCCAATGACAGTAGCTTCTAGCCTGGCACTCCACCAGTAAGACGCCAGGCCAAAGGTTCCCTGTCAGGTAAGCTGACAAGTGCCAGAGGCTTACGCAGAATTCCTTTGGCCCCTCACAGGCAGCTAGTGTCTTCCAAGCTCAGCCTCTTCCCTGGGATACTAAGGAAGCCAACCACCTGGATATGAGCTGAACGCTTCCAAAATCCTCAGAATTGCAACCACAGAAATATTTATATAGACTTCCGGCTTTCTCCATATTCACATTTCTTTCAGAAGTCAGGCGAGTCACCATGTCAACTTTCACTAAACTGTCTCCCTAAAAAACTATTCTTTGTAAGCACACAGCTTCATCACTTCACGACAATTGGCTGCAGGTGCCGGGCAGGTATTCGCCACTCTTGTCAGAGCCTGGCTTCTACACACCATACCTTCAGGACTTGCAACTCCGGTTCATGGATCTCAGAGAAACTCTAAACAACCACAGTTTCCAACCGTCCAAGTTACTGCAAGCGACAGACACTACAAACGTTAGTTCTGGAAATATTAGGGGTCTGAGGACCTACTGACAGAGCTTGTAGCTGAGACCTTATCCCACAGTCAAGAAAGTGTTTTCTGATTGTCTAGGGCTGACAAGCCATAACCTCTATCTTCTCCTCAGGCATCAAGTAGGACTCACCAGGACATTCGAGCCAGGCTCAACGCCCACCAAAGCAGCCCTAGCCTGAGGATACTTCTTTCATTCTCTTCCCTGAATATGGGAAGGAGATAGGCAAGCATCTTTGTTCTAGGAAGTCAGACTTCACTACAGGAAATGAACCTAAAGGTAACTACTTATAGTTCATACAAAAGGCCATGCTTTCCTCTTACCTACATCTTACCTGTGTTGACCATTTCCCCATCTCCTCATCACATTTTGTCTCTCTCTGGATTCACTGACAGACTTATTGTGAGCTATGCTCATAATAGGACAGACAGGGGAGGAGACTATCTAAGATGCCGTAAGAGGTTCAGTAGCGACCAAACGTCTTCTTTATTTTTTTTTCCCAGTTATTTGCAATGGGTCTGTGTGCTTTCTGTGGTTTACCTCATCTAATCCTCATACCGCCATTGAAACACAGCAAAGTTTAGTTAACTTGTCCAAGGTCACATAATTAGCAAGTGATGGGTTCAAGGTATGAAACCACGCCGTCTCACAATCCAGAGCTCCCTCTTTCACCACAATGCCATTCCATTACATCTGTCCTAGCTCAAGGGAACCAAGGGTCCGTATCGGAGCAGTTGGCTATTCTGAAAAGTGGGCAGGTTACACGCAGCCACTGACTGAAAGTAATCCCAGCTCCCCAGTCAAGGTTGACCTTTAAGGCTTGCCACAAATTGGTCTCAACCTCCCCTTCTTGCCTTTCCTTCCACCTCCTGTCCTCTAGCCAAACTAGAATCCTCACAGAACTAACGCCCATCTGAACTCCCCTCTCCTCATAATATATTTACTTTCTTCCCCCAAAGCCAAATCCTACCCAACCGTTCCAACAAGATGAAACCTGAAACTCTCTTGGATCCTTAGTTGAATGTAAGATGTCCACAGCAGGGTTATTGGTTGGTTTGTTTGTTTTAACCTCTATTATAGTAATTGTAACTTCCTACAGTGATTGTAACATGTGACACGGCTCGTCATCCTTAGCAGAAATTTGAAAACTCCGCAACAGGGGTTTATCTCCGAATATAGCACAGTGTACCCAGCATAGGACAGAACACAGTACCTGCTCAACAAACTTCATAGAAGAGTTAACATAGTACGGACTTTTGTTTTTGTTTTTAAAGATGTCTCGTCATTGACAGCTGCTACACTGGGTAATGAAAACAAAAAGAGCTGCTACCAGTGACAATGATTCCATCTTTTGGAGATTCAGGAAACTGACTCTAAGTGTGCTGCATCTAAGTACTGTCTAATATAAAAATTTCTATTTTCCTTCTATCTCCTTGAGGATCTCAATGTCACAAGGTCAAAAGATGCAGGTTCTAATTCTTCAACATCCAAACATGTACTTGCTGTCACCCTTCTTTGTCCAAAATTTATTGAACAAACACAACCAAGGGTGCTAATTTTCAATTTCTAGAGGAATTAATAGCTGTTATCCCTAATGATGGCTCCCCAGCCAGACCTCTGAGGCCTCATCAGCAGCTTAGGACAAATTTATCAAATCTCCAGCATGAAAGACAAGGAGAAACCTGGTAGTGAGAGGCAACAAGTCTCCTCTCAGATGAAGACAGGAGCTTCCTCCCAGGAAGGAGAAATGGGCAGCTATTGTTTTTGCATGTGAAACGTCCACCAGAGTACTTCCATGAAAGATACAGGAATGATAATCCACTTATACATTATTTTGCATTAAGATGTCCTTTTGGAGTAACTTCAGAAATCAGTGCAAGTGTGAAGGCAAAATATATACATACAGACATCTTTCTATTCCTCTTTTGCATCACTTGGAAAAAGCATACATTTTTCCATTTGCCTTTCGTGAGGACCTGAGAAAACAGCATCCCCGGAAAAACAATTCTTTTTCTACCGCCCTCACTCCTGTCATCCCAGCCCTCATATTTTCGTTCTGAATTCTGAAACTACAAAGAAGTTTTGACCACTTAAGTCAACTTGCCATTTAATTTTAAAAGGGGGCCAGTTAATTTCTGTTTTTAAAATAATTTCATAAATTTAAATTATGAATCTAATGTTAATAAGCAAACATACCAGACTGCTTTGGCTAAACAGTCCAATTAATAACATTTTATTTCATTTATTTATTTATTTTAAAAAAATTTTATTCATTTATTTTTGGCTGCACTGGGTCTTCGTTGCTGTCCACGGGTTTTCTCTAGTTGCAGTGAGCGGGGGCTACCCTTCATTAAGATGCGTGGGCTTCTCATTGCGGTGGCTTCTCTTGTTGCGGAACACGGGCTCTAGGCGCGTGGGCTTCAGTAGTTGTGGCACGCGGGCTCAGCAGTTGTGGGTTGCGGGCTCTAGAGTGCAGGCTCAGTAGTTGTGGCACACGGGCTTAGTTGCTCCGCGGCATGTGGGATCTTCCCGGACCAGGGCTCAAACCTGCATTGGCAGGTTTCTTAACCACTGCGCCACCAGGGAAGTCCCTAATAACATTTTATTAATCACAAAATCAATACAAATTTCCTGCCCACGTAAACCCATGTGTATGTGTGTATGTGAAATGACTGATATGGAAATTATAAGTAAAAACTAACCAAATGACTAATTCATGAAGCACTAATATTATCTTCATATACGTGCAATGTCTAAAGTGGTACATGCCATTAAAATGCATAAAATCACTGCTGAACTAAATACATGCTTATCAGATATATTCCCGTAAATGTTATACTTAAAATGGAAAACTCTTAAATACCTGCCATGGATTGAGCAAAAGTGATAGATTTTACCCTCGGCTCAAATCACCTGTCATTACATACAACATATAAAATTCACCAAGTGTAAAATAATTCATGTTCTAAATATAATAAAATGATGATAATTCAGACAGTAAAGAAACAGTTGATTGTTTACATTACTCACAAGTATAATTTTAGAATCTATAGATAAGGTTTGCTTTCAAACAATTAATATAGTCCTTATTTACTTTTTATCCAAGATGTAATGCAAATAAAATATTAAATAGTATAAACACTTTAAAATGCTCATGCATAGGGACTTCCCTGGTGTCACAGTGGTTAAGAATCTGCCTGCCAGTGCAGGGTAAACGGGTTCGAGCCCTGGCCCGGGAAGATCCCACATGCCGTGGAGCAACTAAGCCTGTGCACCGCAACTACTGAGCCTGCACCCTAGAGCTCGCGAGCCACAACTACTGAGCCTGCG
The DNA here is from genome assembly GCF_002837175.3 of Physeter macrocephalus. NCBI lineage: Eukaryota > Metazoa > Chordata > Mammalia > Artiodactyla > Physeteridae > Physeter > Physeter macrocephalus. The sequence goes on along the minus strand of NC_041223.1, from coordinate 33,477,103 downwards.
TGCCTACAGCCCGTGCTCTGCAACAAGAGAAGCCAGCGCAATAAGAAGCCCACGCACTGCAACAAAGAGTAGCCCCCGCTCGCCGCAACCAGAGAAAGCCCACAAGCAGCAACGAAGACCCAACGCAGCCAAAAATAAATAAATAAGTCTATATATTTAAAAAATGTTCATGCATGGAGAAGAGGATATATTTTTTTCTTTTTCTTTTTCTTTTTTTTTGGCCACGCCACACACCATGTGGGATCTTAGTTCCCCGACCAGGGATCGAACCCACGTCCCTGCAATGGAAGCTCGGAGTCTTAACCCCGGAACCCCAGGGAAGTCCCAGGAGATATATCAATAACACAGCATTATGTAGATTTGTAGCATTTAATATTCCTCTGAAAAAGAAGGAAAACTTTGCATGCTATGGTTTCATGAGCTTAAAGACATACGTCGCAAGTTAGAAGATTCATGATAGATCAAATAAATCTTACATGCTTCACAATATTTGGACATTTTCTTAAAATCTCTGAAATTGTAAATTCACTTCAATGCTATCATCATTTATTGCAATACAAATTACTTGAATGACTGCAAAAAGATGCCAGTGGTACATGAAAACGCAGTGTAACAATTGCATTACATCTTGGTCATTTATAGATGGGGCTCAGTTTAAGCTGTTCTTTGATGAGTAACATAAGGCATGTTACAGCAGTGCACAAAATCCTCACAATTTAACAGGTTATTTAATCCTTAGTTTAGTTCATTAATAAAAATGAGATGAGGAAAGAAGTAGCAAGTATGTGAGGGAGAGAGAAGGGAGTGAATGACCCAGAAATGGTCACCTGCAACACAAATATACTAAAACTTTCCCTAAACCAGTCCTTGACAAAGGACTACATCCTTAAAGAGACTTCGGCCACATCTCTTATCAGCATGGGGTCCTTAGAAGCCTGGGGAACTCCCCTTAAAGACCACCTAGAGGGGTGGGATAGGGAGGGAGGGAGATGCAAGAGGAAAGAGATATGGGAACATATGTATATGTATAACTGATTCACTTTGTTATAAAGCAGAAACTAACACACCATTGTAAAGCAATTATACTCCAATAAAGATGTTTTAAAAAAAGTGCAAGCAGATAGGGACAGGAGCAGGGTGGGGGAGACACAGTCAGGCAGGTCTTTGCTTTAGCCATCTCCATGGAAAGATCTATCTAACCTTCAGTGAATTTTGTGCATTCTAACATTTGGCTCAGGAAGCTAGTCTGTCCTAATGAAATTCACTCTTTCGATCACTTCTTCAAGATGCTTGGACTATTAGGATTTCAGGTGGGAATTTAAAGACCAACTCTCTCCAAGCTTTAAAACTGACTGGCTACCGTTTCACAGAACACAATGTTATGAGATAGTTTAAAATTTCAGTACTATGAATTAAAAATAAAAGGGGGCTTCCCTGGTGGCACAGTGGTTGAGAGTCCGCCTGCCAATGCAGGGGACGCGGGTTCGTGCCCCAGTCCGGGAAGATCCCACATGCCGCGGAGCGGCTGGGCCCGTGAGCCATGGCCGCTGAGCCTGCGTGTCCGGGGCCTGTGCTCCGCAACGGGAGAGGCCACAACAGTGAGAGGGCTCGCGTACTGCAAAAACAAAACAAAACAAAACAAAACAAAACAACAAAAAAAAAACAAACAAAAAAATGTATACCTGAAGAGACGCTTCCCTGGCCACGTCCCCAGGAAGCATAATTGAGATGTGAATTACCCTACAAAGGCACAAATAGTCTCTGGTGAATACCTGGCCCATGTCACCGCAGGAATCTCCTGCCCATAGTCTGTTTTCTGCCCAGAAGGCTGCTGAGAGGCTGCATACACACCTCCCTGTGGCCAAGAGCCCTGGTAACTGCTTTGCCCACCAGCCTAAGTCTCCCACTCCTGGTCAGCCCACGTGGCCTTCTGAGTTCTTGGCTGCTCTTGCAGGCCAACTCTATTGCCAGCCAGCACCTCTGTAAGGCCACAGGAGCAATCGCCCCTTACTTCCATAACTGCTCTCCTCCTCTTCCAGGCCTAGGCCCAGTTTTCTGTTCTTGACCCTGAAGCCCAGGGCACCCCTCCTTCCCTAGCCTGAGGCCTCTGGACCCACTAGCCTGAGACAAGGGCTGGGCAGCCTGGGCTTCTCTGTCAAATTTTCACACTGTGAAATGATTTACTCTTTTCAAAATGCATGCTCCCTTCCTTCCTTCCTTCCTTCTCCCCAAAGAGGCAGGTTGCCCATGTAGCTAAGCTTGCCTGAGCAGGCCCCTTTCTCAAGACTATCCCATCATGCTTGGTTTCCTCAGCAGCACAGGGTTCATATTTTCCTTCCCCCTTCCCTCTCCTCCCTGCACTGGGTCTGCAGACTTGGCTGCTTTGGAAGATCGCTCCATGCAAACCATTTGCCTGGGTACAGAGAAAGGATACAATGTCAAGTATTGACAGCTTTAAAAGGCAGAGAATCTTAGGAGACAAATCAATTTCTTTGGGTGATGTGTGCATGCTTTCCTATGTGGTAAAGCAGCACTGGGATGGCATCCTAGGAAAGCTCTGAGTGGACAAAGAATTCTATTTTTGCTAAGATTAGCAATTTGTGGCAACAGGACATCTATGGGGACATGTCATGCAGGGACAGCTTGGCCTGGAAGTCAAAATCTATTTATAGAACAGGTCTAGGTTTAGAACCAAGAATAAGGTAATCCCCAACCTTTGGCTTTCGGACAAGTTTTAAATTACTTTGCCTAAACGTGGAGAAGCTCCAGAAAGAGCTGTGGTTGAGCTGATCACTTGGTTAGTAGTTATAAACTAAGAAAATCTATTTGCTACGAAAAATATCCATGGCCAGAAGATAGTTCTAAGTATATGCTGTCCAGTCAGCCAGCCCTCACCACCTTATTTTCAGTAATTTAATCAAAAGCGCTTTTGACACACCAAATAGGTAATTTTATTTTGAGACTTTTGGGTCTGTGGTAGGCCAAGACTTTAATGTCCTTGCAGCCCCCTGAAGTGTTTGGATGACTTTACTAAGTGAAAAGGAGCTGTTCATTAGCAACTGCGACATTTCCACACTTTCCCAGCTAAAGAAAATGGCTCGTTTGGATTTCAGTGGAAAATTCTCATGTGACAGAAAGGGTATTGAGACCACCTAGATTGTTGGGGAAGACCTGGAGACAATGTAGCCTCACAGCTTTCTTACTTACTTTTCTAGCACTAAGGAAAATTTGATTATTGAGCCCTTATAGAAAAATACAACCACCTAATAGCAATGACAGTGGTGATGGTGGCAGTATTTTATTAATTAATTTATTTTTAATTTTATTTATTTATTTATTTTTGGCTGCGTTGGGTCTTCGTTGCTGCGCACGGGCTTTCTCTAGTTGCAGCGAGTGGGGGGCTACTCTTCGTTGCGGTGTGCGGACTTCTCATTGCGGTGGCTTCTCTTGTTATGGAGCATGGGCTCTAGGCACGCGGGCTCAGTAGCTGTGGCTCACGGGCTCTAGAGCGCAGGCTCAGTAGTTGCGGCACAAGGGCTTAGTTGCTCCGTGGCATGTGGGATCTTCCCGGACCAGGGCTCGAACCCATGTCCCCTGCATTGGCAGGCAGATTCTTAACCACTGCACCGCCCAGGAAGTCTTGGTGGCAGTATTTTAAAGGTACATCTTATTACTGTGTCATGCTGGTGCCAGGAGATTTTCAATGCATGTGAAGAGAGTCTCCAGTTTACAAATGCCTACTGATGGAGAGAGAAGAGAGGTCCCGGCCTGGGGCTTTCTCCTTTACTTCCCCATGGCTCCCGTGGCCCCCAATGCAGCACGGCATGTCCAGACTGCTGCTCTGAAAGACCCAGATCAGGGCCTGCCACAGAACACATCCTGCCCTTGAACTAAGGTCCCACTGTCATTCAGACACATGTGCTTGGAAGGGAGAAAAACGATAATGGCCCTTATTCTATACCAGTCAGTGGGATGAAAATGACCAAGGTTCAAATCAGAATTGATCTATACACAAGCTGTACGATCTCAGACCAGTTATTCTGTGTACATGAGCTTTCTCTTCCTTAAGATGTGGATGGTAATTCTCACCTTATGAAGATTAAACAAAGTCCATTTTAAAGGGCTTTGAACACAGAGAGTACTCAATAAATATTTGTTTTTCTTTTCCTCTGTGATACCATTTGCCCCAGTTACATGAATAGGTGACCAAAAAAATGCCAGGAGATACCTCAAGGCCACACAAAATTATTTGCTTAAATGGCAGAATTTAGTAAAACTATTTACTATTTCATTGCAGTAAACGGTACCTTGGGGTTTGAAAGTAGTTAAGGTTATCTCCCAAAGTGCCCATTTTACTCCTAAGTGAATTGCTGAGAATCCAGATTCACATAAGCTTCTCTCAATATGAAGAGAGCAGAGTTTTATTATATAAATATATATAAACACACACACAAACTACCAGACAACCAAACATTCTGTTGTAATTTAACTTGCTCTGCATATACTTCTAGAAACCATATTCAGCTTACAAAAGTTGGAAACAAATAATTTCTATGAACACCACAGTGGTGAAGACCCTGATAGCAGATTACCCAGGTTCAAATCCCAGTCCTGCCACTTAGCTCTAGGACCTCAAGTGAGGTTCTCTACCACTCCCCACCTCCATTTCTCCATTTGTACCCTGGGAGTAATATCACCTACCTGCTTGGGTTGTTAAATAAGTTAAGATAGCCTCTCTAATTTAGTGGCAGCAATCCTTCCCTGAAAAAAACACTGGCGTTGTCCTCTTCTTTCAAGTAGAAAAAATAACATATAACACATCTACCCCAGACCCTCAACCCGTTTTCCAAAACAAAAGACACAGCAATACTCCAATACACAATTAACAAACTATCATGTTGAATGTAAAATGCTTAAGTGCTGTTTACTGAAGATAAAACCATTAGTAAGATTAAGTGTTGTTTCCAGGCAGTGACATGGCATATATCCTCTTGATTGACACTGGGTATGTTTTTCAAGACGTCCCCATTATACTAAAAATGTAACTCGAGCTATTTCCCCCAGATTTGTGTTTAAAATGTCGTTATTGGGTTTGGAGGCATACGTATAAATTTTCCCTATAAAAACATGAGCTAAAAAATGTTGTTTTAAAAGATGTATATTCTATAAAGCAATAAACATTCTTACTGTGGAAGTATGTTCACCAAGGGGAGATTTTTACAGGTATGCTTGTATCAGTAAAACAGATAGTGGCCACAGAAGAAGGGTAATTTTTAAAAACCTATTACTACCACTACTACCACCACAACAGAAAAAGCCCAAAATATGTCCCTAACTCCAAAGTATACAATTTTTGAACATTTTTCCACTTATAAAGAAACAGCAATATTTTGGGATTTCACAAATTGTGTTCCCTGGAACACTGGTAATAAGTGTTATTAAAAAATAAAAAAGGCTCCTAGGTCAAATAACTTTAGAATATTTATAATATGCTTCTTGCTACCAGTTTTTTTTTTAGCAATTCATAAATACGAGCTAAAATATTATATGCTACAAGGTGTCTTGCAGTAAACTTTATTTACACTAAATTATTAGACCACGAAACTCCTTTTCAACAGAACACCTAGTAACAATATTCCACACACAGTCTGGGAAACAGAGCTCTATTCCTTTGACTTATTTATTAAAGAAATTTTGCTTTAAGCAGATTAACAAAGTATTAATCTCTCCTGAAATGTGTAAAAAGCTATTAGAACAAGGCTTTCATTTTAAAGACACATAGCCTGGCCTTGGCTTTCAAGCTTCAAGCTTCAAACTAAGTGCAAAAGGGATTAGTCTCTTTCCTTTACCTGCAAAATGGAGATGATGTGATTTCCGATCAGTCGTATAGGGACGGGAAAATTGGTGTAAATGTGTTTCTTAAATGACTTAAAATCTTAGGAATTAAGTGATCTGACGAATAAAACATGACCATCATTGCTATAGACAAATAACTAAAATTTATGCAGCAGGTTCTCACAAAAACAGTGGCAGCTCTAAGCTGGAGATACGAAGTATTTTTAAAGAAATAGATACATATTCTAATCTTCAAGTACTATTTTTAAAAAATTTCCCTCCTTTAAGGGAAAAACGCTCCCCCCACCTCCACGAAGAGTTCAGAGGGTATCCTAGCCACTTATTTTCCTCTTTGCTTTGAAGGAAGTGTGGCAAGAGACAAATCCATTTAAGTAATTGGTATAGTAAAGCAATGTCTCTAAACAAGAAAGAAAGGATACCCTACAGTGATGCTATTTAGGTATGCTAAGGCGCAATGATAAGAATTATTGGACGACTGCTAAATTTAACTAACGTTCTGGGAGTAGAAAAAGCAAGCAACTCAAATACTGGCAATTAATTTTTATATAGCCTCTGGGATGTTTTCCATATGTACTATGTGATCTCAAAAATATTACGTACTCCAAAATACTACAGCTGTGTCCAATAGTCCCTTAGAGTAAATATCACTGGATGTAAACAAACAAGGGCCTTTGGCAACTCTGCTGCTATCAAATAGAGGGAACATGTTCTATACAAGGAAGATCTCATTTCTCAGGATTCTATTCTTTCCAAATTCAAATTCACTTGTGCCTCAAATCAAATTCACATTTAGCACTTTTGTGAAAAACATTTTTGATAATCAAGGGTTTTTTGTTTTTTTTTTTTTGTTTCTGGTGAAAAGAAGAAAAGGCTCTATACTAAATTGTCCTGCAAACATAAAACCCAACCGTTCCAAAATATAAAATACCCATCAATGCACAAATATAGTTGAATTCCTATTATATACAGGGTATTGAATCCATCTAGTGGTTAGGATTAAAAAAAAAAAATCAAGCCCACCCTTAAGGCATTTATGTTCTTAGTAAACAGAAAAATTTCTACAACATAAACTTGACTAATAAAGCAAGGCAGAAGGATAAACGCACATAGGATGTGTACACGTACTAGTGGAGAATTTTAAAGTCAAGCTCCAGGGAAGAGAGGTTTCTGTCTAAGAGGAGTTGGCAATAAGACCAGAAAAGGCAGGTAGGGCCAGATACAGAGAGACTGGAATGATAACTGAGTAGCTTATTGACAAAGATGACCTCTTTACCAAGCTGTGTAAGCCATTCCCTCACTGAGAGGTGAAGCCTATTCCTCCATGCTCTTGAATTTGAGCTGGGCCATGATTAATTGGCGAACAGAATACGGCCAAGTGGCAGTGTAACTTCTGAGGCCAAGCCCCAAGAAACCTGGCAGTTTCCACCTAAACTTCTTAGAATGCTCACTCTGGGGTAAGCCAGCAAGAATGTAGGAAGTCTGACTACTCTGATTCTGCCATGCTATGAGGAAGCCCAAGCTAGTCATGTGGCGAAGCTGCACAAGGAGAAAGATGACCCACCAGCCCAGGTGTCAAACCTGTGCATGAAGAAGCCTCTGATGATCCCCATGCCTCAGACCATCTTGCTTGACGGACCCCAAGAAAGAACTTGATTGTGATCCTCCAGAATCAAGACAGAAAATTGTTATTTTAAGTCACTAAGTTTTGGGTGGTATATTACACAGCAACAGCCGACTGAAACAGTCACCTTGACCTTCAGGATAGGGGTCACAAATGGTGGTAACTGGGCCAGATCGAACCTGCAGACAGGATTTTGGAGGGCTCACTCAGTATTTTTAAAATTCTAGCTAATATTTTCTAACAAAACCCACATTCTTCTGAGGCCTGCACTTTCCAATCATCCACTTCGCTTCTATAACCTGCCAGGCCCCTACTGATCCTTAAGTATAGAAACCTTTCTCTAAAAAATGGGAGCAAGGGATTAATACAATTACCTAAATATATCCAGTCTGATGACATTATATAGTTATACTATAATCCAGAATGATTCAAAAATGCCATAAATCAAAAGAATTTTAGCCTGGATATACTGAAGCATACATAGCCCCATTTTCAATGATACATTTTAAAAATAACAATCAATGATTTACTTAAAAATAAATAAAGACATCATACAAATTTACTTCTACCTTGATCTAAATAACTTCTATTAAGATGACGGGCCATAGCTTTGACAGTATTATTTGGACCAGAGAGAAATGAAAAGACACACACTTAGTAACTCTAGTCAAAACATTAATTATAGACTAAGCTGATCGAGTTACATGTTTCTAGACCACCTATAAATAGCCAAAGTTCCTTTCAACTTTCAGTTGCCAGCTCACCTTTTCTTACTCAAACCAAATCTTAATTATTCAATAACAAATTATTTTAAAGTTTTATACCTCAAAAGAGGGAACCATGCCATGGCTTCCTAAATATGATACTGAAAACATTGTTTCAGAATCCATCTGAATTATAATGCAAGCTCCTACAGGGCAGGAATTCTTACATTTATTTTATTCTAGGCTTATCATATACACCCTGCAAAAATCTTCATGGTTGTTTATTAAAATACATATTAGGATTCTTTTAAATAATTTAAATTTTAAGACATTCTACATTTACATATTTTTAATGCCTTTCTGAGTTACCCAAATCTCGTTCTAGGTAGGATTTCAATTTTATGCTGCTCATCAACAATAAATAATTTTCTCTTTTTCTCAAAATACACATGATATCTGACAGACGTTAGCATTCAGAGATAAACCAGATTTCTACAGCCAACCCACCCAAACTTCAAAACTTCTTGTTAGTGTGAATTCCAATATTTTTCTACACAGCTTCAGTTTCACAGCAGCATGATGTTAAAGCATTTCCCCGTTTATTAAGTTAATTACATTTTACAGTTCTAATCTGATTCAACTAGTGTCACAAGAACATATATCAATCTCCATGTTCCTAAATCTTCCAAATAAATGACAAACTTAGACAAGTGCATACCCCCTAATGGAAGACAGGCACATGTTCAGGAGCTGTGTTAAGACATATCGTATCGGCAGGTGCAGTGCTCCCATGTACCTTGAGAAGGACACCGTTCTAGAGTAAGACGAAACTAAAGGCAGCAGAAAAAAGCATCACTGTCACGTCTCAATTCACAAAGATCCTAAGAGGCAACAGAGAACAGTCACCCCCAAGTTACTTGAAAATTTTATTTAGGTTTGAAAAATGTATTTCAAAACCTGTTGCTGGGAACTCAGGACACATTCTCCCATAGCAACAATGCCACAAATATATGGTGCTTTGAGTTTTCCAGCAGGTGAAAAGAACTCTGCGAATCCAGAAAATGGCACGACTGGAGAATTTACAGCTCTCTGGGATTTGACTACCATGTGTGCTGTTTTTTCCCCTATGGAAAATGGTTTCTGCATTACTCACTGGCATTCAACTCTCTCCTCCCTCCAGTTCACTATCTTTCTTTCCTCCAGTTACTCCCACTCCCACCAAAAAAATTCCCGGTCTCTTAGAGGTGGAAGCAAAACAGCCTGCTCCTGTGAGCCATTCGTAAGCAGGAGCTACTGAGCTAACAGCAATTTGAAAGGCAAGTATGAGAGGGATTTGAGAAGAACTGGCTAAGGGGACAGAGTTTCCTAGCCTAGGCCCAGTGCACAGTAGGCATTTAAAGTTAATGTATTATGTATAATAAAGACGAAGAGAAAAACCAACAGTATAGTCTTTAAATGTGTGCACTAAATGAGAAAGGGGGTGGGGCTCAGGGGGAACTGGGTGGTGATCTGGACCATGGATATCACACCCACAGCTTAGCTCTGCTCCATGAAACATCACTTTTAGGTTATAAGATCAAGAGATGTTCAGGGACTTCCCTGGTTGTCCAGTGGTTAGGACTCCACGCTTCCACTGCAGGGGGCAGTTTCCCAACCAGTTTCAATCCCTGGTCAGGGAACTAAGATCCCAAAAGCCACAGGGCGTGGTCAAAAAAAGAAGAGAGATAGAGTTGTTCAGAAACTACACAAATATATTTTAAGGGAGAAAAAGCGTAAAAATTATCCTGTCTTCAAAAACTTTAGGTATGGTGATATACTAGTACTTTTACCTACAAGTATTCAAATAACCTAAAGTCAATTCGGTCTTTGAGGAACATGACAAATAACTTTTCCTTGATCTAAACAAGATGATTTTCCATCTTATTAAGAGTAACAAATGATTTAGAAATTTACCTCCACCCCAACTACAAAAAGCTGTTTAAAACAGTCACCTGTGCCTAACAGGGGTTCAATACCTTTAAGCCCTTTTTAAGATACTGTGTTGGTATTCTTAGTAGTTATTAACATTAATATAATCTGAGATATTTTTATAAATATATTAAACTTATTCCACAAATATTATTTTTCAAATTAAGAAGTTATACCGCATATGTATTAAAGCAAGCATTCTTTTCCCGAACCACTTACAAATCAATTTCAAAAATGCTTTCCAGGGCTTCCCTGGTGGTGCAGTGGTTGAGAGTCCGCCTGCCGATGCAGGGGACATGGGTTCGTGCCCCGGTCCGGGAAGATCCCACATGCCGCGGAGGGGCTGGGCCCGTGAGCCGTGGCCGCTGAGCCTATGCGTCCGGAGCCTGTGCTCCACAACGGGAGAGGCCACAGCAGTGAGAGGCCCGTGTACCGCAAAAAAAAAAAAAAAAAAAAA
>NC_041223.1:33448736-33466465 GCF_002837175.3 Physeter macrocephalus | reverse complement strand
CGGAGCGGCTGGGCCCGTGAGCCGTGGCCGCTGAGCCTATGCGTCCGGAGCCTGTGCTCCGCAACGGGAGAGGCCACAACAGTGAGAGGCCCGCCTAGCGCACACACACACACACACACACACACACACACAAAAAAAAAAATGTTTTCTAACAGTATTTCCAAATTAATTCACCCACAGGTCTTTGACTGCCCTGCATCATCATAGACAATCACAGTTCTTTATGTCAAGCACTCTTTTAAGTACGTTACATATACTAACTCATTCAATCCTCATAATAACTCTTGAGTTAGGTATTACTATGCCCAGTTTGCAGAAGGAAAAGAAAAAACTGAGGCTCTATGACATTAAATAACTTGCCCAAGATCACACAGCTATTAAACGACAGAACCAGGACTCTGACCCAGACAGTCCAGTTCCAAAGGGATTACACAAAGTAGGTGTAATCACTCTCACACTCATTCATTCAAACTTTTATTACCTGCCTAGAGTAGGTCAAGCACTTTGCTAAACCCAGGTAAAGAGACAAAATAAGGCAAGACCTCCATCCTCAAGGAACTTACATTTTAATGCGCAGCAAAAAAGGAAAGTGCAAATTAAACCCAAAAGTTCGATGTGACAATTCTGGTTCAGCAAAATGTCCAGGGAAAAGATAAGATATTGTATTGAAAAGGATTTAGTAATAATATTCCTGATGTTCACATTTTTTTGAATACTTTCAAAAGCTACACATTTGATCTTTAAAATTAACCTTGTGAAGCCGAGCATTATTACACTCATTTCATAGATGAGGAATCAAATAAAGTTCTGAACAGCTTAGCAAAGATGCCACATAGCCTTTGGAGGGAAACTGCCCTGCCTCCAGGATCTGCTTCTCTAAAAAGACCCCAAATGGTCAAATCACAGGTTTCCTGGGACAGTTCAAAAAAATTAACTGGGCAAACCTGATCCCCTTTCAAAAATTGGAAATTAGTCCGTCCGTTTGCTATGAGATGTAAGATGATAGAGGGCGACAAGGGTGGGGCATCCGTTGAGAGCCAATCTCAAGCTCGAAATGAGGAGATTATAAAGCCAGTGGACAGAAAAGAATAGAGTCCCAAAAAGAGAGCAACATGCCATGTGACCAGTCCTGAGGGAAGTAGACAGGGGATGTGGTCTTTTCCTTATGACCCAGATGCCTGCAATAAACCTCATTTTCCCTAAAGACACACGTGTTCTTTGCAAAAGCAACTACCGAAAGAGCATGTGTCAAGGGGATGACGTTTCACAATTTTTTCCAACACAAAAATTCAGATACTTAGTGGGCTTGAGTAAAGACTCCAGATGTAGTAACTGGCCACACAGATCTCCACGGTTTCTGTTTACCTCTTGAAAAAAAAGGGATAAACTTGGCCAGCTCACAGCAACAAACACAGAAGTCAAAAGAATGTGTCTTCAGAATTATCCAGACATCATCCCTTCCACTCCCTCTGCCGTAATCCACCCCCAACACCTTTACTTATCCCGACTCTCCTCAAATAAGAAAACTTATTTTCTGTCTCCTCTTATCAAAAGTAAAACAAAGTCATTAAAGATAAATACTGACTAAAACTTTGACAACAAACCATTTCATCTCGGATTATTTGCATGAAATGAAAGGTTTAGGTCAGGACAGTAATCACCTAAAGGAGAGAGTTCAGGAAAGGACTGGCATCACACCCGGCCTAGCACACCTTCTTCCCCAAACCAACCTTGGAGACCATGCTGCTAACTCCGCCCACCCCCATCCTCTACCCCATCACCACCCAAGCAACAGCCTGGAGGCCTCAAGTTTCTGCTGTTCCAAGCTCTCTCACAGGGACACCACTAGGGTGACAAGTAGAGAGGCTTCTCAGGACCTTTGGGCAGCATTCAAATCAAGAAGATGCAGTGGATCAAAGGCCACCAAAGGGAGTGAGACCTCACAGATCCATGACCATGGAGCACAGGGAAATTCCACTTGACACAAGTGGGGCCTTGGCCTCTAGGATGCTGGGTCCTTTTTCTAACCTGTAAATGATACTCAGGTGTACAGATAATGAGGAATTTTAAAACAAGAGAAAAAAATAATTCATTTTGGTGGGCCAATTATTAAAAACTCTTTAGGTCTAATTACCAGGCAATCCAGAAGCCATCATGTGCATTGTTAAACGCATCAATTTTTGTGAGTTCGTTATGCTGCAACACTCTCAAAAACAAGACAAGTACTAAGAACTTAAACACCAAAAGAGCAATCATAAACCTTCATATAAGCACTAGCCCCCGTTAGAAAAGAAAAACAAAGGTGGACGATGAAAGAAGTGTACCATGGAAGACAAGGAAAGTTTTCAGCAGGTTTGTTTTTTTTTTTTAAGAAGGTGGGGTTCTTGAGATTTATAAATCCTTATACTTGAAAGGCATACACCTAATATAAGTCCCATGAAGATAACTTTAAACAGGCCCACAAAAATCACATGCCTCACAGATGAGGGTGGTTAAAAGGCAAATATCACATAACTCTAAATAAAGGTAAGACCTGCCCAGTTAGAATACTGGGTGTGCCTTTTAACATTTCAAGAGAAAATTATGAATAGGGCTTCTAAACGACACAGTAAAGAAAATCAGTTTTTAGAAAGTACTCTTATGCCAGCACACGGAGGACTAGATTGATCTAGAAAACAATTATCCATATGGACAGGTTAAAAATGCATTTGGTCACTAACTCCTGCAAAATTACAATGAGGAATCACACCTTCAATGATAAGGCTAGGAAAAATAAAAAGAAACAGTCGTTCACTTATGACATAATTGCAATATAACAACTCTTCGCCATCCTTCCTTCACCAAAAATATATATAATTTCAGATAACACACAAATTCAGAAGGAAAGAACTCTATTCATGATACAGTACATGGGTTCTTTTAAATGCTGTAAATTCACGTAAAAGAAAGACATTCGAAGATGGCAGCCCTCTTCCAGGCCTGAACTTTTACATAATGGTTAATTTTCAGTTATGCCATTTTTAGTTAAGCATAAGGATCATGCCCATGTTTCTTAACACGTGACAAAATGATATTTGTGAAAATGCTTCTGAAATGAGGAAGAATACGTTATATGCCACAAAGCTCGATAAGTTCTTTCCTTTCCTGTATCTAGTGTGAAAGCAAGCAGCAGCTAGCCATAAACCAGGCACTGTTCTATGGGCTTTAAATGGATCATTCCACTTAATCCTCTCAGTGAAGTGAGCACTAATATGAAGTTCAATTTACAGGCAGAGATTTAAATAACACTTCCAAGGCCACACGGAGAATGAGTGGGAGAATCCATCGGGATGTGACCCCACGCAGGCTGGCCCCCGAGCCCAGATTTTCAGGGTTTATGTCATCATGACCTAGTGCCTCTTGCTTCTGCTTGCCCAACACCAATGGCAAATGGGGTCAACAAAACAAGATCTTACATGATGAATGCTATACATTTCCTGATAGAAGACATAAAAATATCTCAGACGAAACTAGAGTTAAAAGGTTTAATAAGAAGAAAAATAACATTTGACATTAATATTTACCAAATATTAGCAAAAACTGATAGGAAGCAAACAGAATAGTTTTTCTTAAAATGACGGGAAAGTCAAGGGAAAACAGTAAGAATAGACAAAATACACTATTCTTCAAAAAAGTGCTTTGCAAAAGTAAACATTAAGAAACCTACTTGAGGGCTTCCCTGGTGGCGAAGTGGTTAAGAATCCGCCTGCCAATGTAGGGGACACGGGATCGAGCCCTGGTCCGGGAAGATCCCACATGCCGGGAGCAACGAAGCCTGTGCGCCACAACTACTGAGCCTGCACTCTAGAGTCCACGAGCCACAACTACTGAGCCCGCGTGCCACAACTACTGAAGCCCGTGCGCCCTAGAGCCCGTGCTCTGCAACAAGAGAAGCCACCGCGATGAGAAGCCCGCGCACCGCAACAAAGAGTAGCCCCCGCTCACCGCAACTAGAGAAAAGCCCGCGCAGCAACGAAGACCCAACGCAGCCAAAAATTAATTAATTGATTAATTAATTTTTAAAAAAAGAAACCTACTTGAAAATTAACAAGTAAGTAAAGTCTTATAAATATAGCTACTCATAAAAAGTGGTTTCCTCTGGAAACATTTGACTATGTACAAGTCAGTCAGAACAACTAATGCTAGCATATTTCTTCAAATCCTAATGTTTTCAAGAAGAAATATAACCAAAAAAATTGAAAACAGAATTCTGTAAATATTTGAGAGGGTCTAACCATGAGTAGGAAGAATTCCTTAATCAGGTATCCAATGAATGTGTCCTGATAAAGAGGGATAATGGAGTGGAATGGAGGGAATTTTAGGCTAACAGATAACTTACAAAAATATTAATTCCCTACTATTGCAGTTTCCCCAAAGACCAAAACAACAATTAAAAAAAGGACCTGGTAACATAGGGCTAAAACTCAAATGCTTTCTGTAAATATCCTAAATCCTATACATAATCCTTTACACTTTTCAAATGGCATATACATGAGTTCATCTTATTGAACTAAACATTTTAGTTCATCAAAGTGCATATTATTTAGGAGACAAAGTCTTGCAATAAGCCAAATTAGACTTCTGTGCTCCCTTCAACAACTGCTAAATAGGTAGATGGGAACACAAGAGTCTAACTTTTGTCTCTTTTCCACAGTTTGTTTGTTTGTTTTGGTTTGGTTTTGACTTTTGAAGAGCTTTTTAAAATAGGCATCAACCACCAAACTTGCACCTCGGGGCAGCTTGCCAATGCTTCAAGTACAAGCTGACAACCTCGGGCCAGAGCCGAAGCCCTGTGCCCCAAGTACAAGCTGACAACCTCGGGCCAGAGCCGAAGCCCTGTGCCCCGCCCCCTCAGCACCATCTTTAAAGGATGGCTCCGGATCCCATCCCACCCTCAAATCGCTCCTCCCACCACCACCACCACCCTCCCGCCCCAATAGCAATATCTCAACCTCTCCAGGCTAAAGAGGGTGGCTCCCAAAGAAACACTAAGCTTATCTGATAAATGATTCCACGCTTAAGGGTAAAAGCCAATAAGGACTGTCCCTTTTCTCTCCTTCCCCCCCAGCCCGCAAACCAAGGCTCCCATCTTCTCCAGCCTAGGACTCTAGATCAGTGGTAGGAATTTGGGGCCAGTATGGGCAAGCAATATGGCAGCCAGTGGGGGAGGCACTTGGGAACAGGTCTGGCGCTACCACTCCATGGAGTGCGCTCACTGTATGAGCAGCTGCCCACCCTACACCCTCTCGATTTTGCGCTAGCCTAGGTTGAGAATGATCCTGCTCTGGCCAAGGCTGAGAATGACCTGTTCCTCTCTTTTGTTCTCTCAACCCACTCAAGTATAGGCCACCCACAACAGGCTGCAAAACCGCAAACATCGGATAAAGGCTCCATATCTCAATATGCAGAAGACCTTGCAGCAGCCTAATCCCTGGGGTTGGAGTCCTCAAGGTAAAAATGAGAGGTCAGGACTCAAAGTCCCTAAGGTTCTTTTCACTCTCACAATCAAGATCCAAAATTCAGATCCTCAGGCCATCCCAGAGTAAAGTCTCTGGAGAATGTGCTAAGTCTGTACAATTCTGGCCATTTTGACCATCAAGTGGAGTCCAAGTTACAGACAGTAAGGGGTTGGTGTTGCAGTCTGCTTACTGCTGAAAGGTTACTATCTCGTTAGTGTGCTACAGAAAAATGGATGAAAACACTTTATGACCTCTCACACAAAATAAAATGATAACACATCCAAAGCACAAGCAGCAAATCCCTTTTATCTTTGGAAATGAATTAAGTCAATGGAATACATATGGTGGTTGCAATGTGAGGAAAAATTCTGGTTAGCCTGGGAATCTAGCGCAGAGTGTTACAGCCATTCCTTTGATTTTTATTCCCCTCCTCCACATCTGGGGATTTTAAAACAAATGAAAGAAGGCATTATTCCAGCTTAAGGCATAAGCATAAGTCACAAAAGAACAAAGAAAGTTTTATTATCGCATTAAACATCAAGGAGGAAATGTGCTTATGATAACTAATTTAGTATCCTACCCTATTAGGTTAGCATTTGCTGTTTGCAAGCTTCTATGCCAATATTTACAATTTATATCTAAGACAGGAGGTAAAAATGTTCAACTAGTGAGAAGGTCATTAAGGAAAGGAAAGGGGGAAGAAAAAAGGCTTGGAAAAACAGAACAAAGTACACAGATAGACGGTACTCTTTGAGCCTCAGTGGTCTATAGAACATTCACCCTGTCTGCCTATAAAGTGATTTAACATTAACCACAGGTCACTCTAGCAGCAAAGTACTACTTCCTGACAAAACCTTTTTGAAAGCTCCCCCACCAACAAAACAATCTACATACGCCAAAGAATGTGAAACCTACTGCCCCAGGCCAGTGTCTTGGGCTTTCTGCCTAAGAAGTTTGCTTTCAGCCAGAAGAAGGGGGAAAAGAATCACACTGTAACAACAGCAGATTGTAGAATACAGCGAACAGCCCTCCTGCTTGTTGGCGCCGTTCCCAAGCAGCAGTTCCAGTGGCTGGGCCTTGAGCCCATTCAAGAATTCCATCTCACAGGAAGTGTTTCAAATATAGTTATTTGATCTTTCAGCATTTGCAAATGCACCTGCTGAGCAAGGAGCCTGACAGCCATCGCCCCAGTTCCTTCCTATCCGTCTTCACCAGTCTTCACCAGTCATCGTAGAGGCAGTTTCAGGATTAGGTGAGGTGCAAAGTACAGAAAAGCCCAGCCAAAGATTTCTGCTGCTGCACGAGGTTAGGCGCGACCTGTGGCTTTTGGTTCCTTTCTCCCCACACTAACTTCCCTGTCACTTTTTTCCCCGGAGCAGGTAAGAGGGCTTTGTTTTGTTCTCTAGCTTTCGGGTGCCCGGGCTTACCTCGTGGTGGCTTCCTCCCCTCCCTTGCCATGGTTCCCCCCCAGGGCCTGGTCCTTGCCGCTGGGGTGGTAGGCAGTGAGCACAACTCCCTGGGAACTGGAGAGCCAGCTCATGGTGAGAGAAGGGGCATAATTTCTGCGATCTTGACACAGAGGAGGGGAAAGAAGTTCCTGGCTCTCCCGGCAACTCGGCTCATTAGCATCGGCCGGCTCCTCCCACCAAGGCCAGCGATTCACAAGGGAGGGGCGGGGCCTCTCCGGCCCTGGGCCGCCGACTCTCCAAGGGGGAGACCGGTGACTCAGAGCGTGGCCGCAGCCCGGGGACAACCCCAGTCCGAGAGGCTGCAGTTAAGAGGTGGGGGGTGGCGGGGGTGCTAGTTGCTCCCACCCCCGAGTTATTCTGATCTGATTAAACAGCCACGTTGTAGCCGCCTCTCAACGTTGTAAGCACAGCCGTCTTGGTTAGGAAACAATGAATTACTGCAGAGCCTTTTTTTCCCTTCGTAATTCCTGTTTCCATCTGGTAATTTCTGCTACCTCATGTAACGGGAGTAAGGGCTCTTCTTAGCCCCTTCAAGGTCAGCGTTAAAATTAACCATAGCAAAACCCAATCAACCTGCCCAGAAAAACTGTGCCATACAGGTGACAAGAAAGGCTTCCTGGGGACTTCCCTGGTGGTCCAGTGGTTAGGACTCCGAGCTCCCAAGGCCGGGGGCCCAGGTTCAATCCCTGGTCAGGGAACTAAGATCCCACATACCACAACTAAGCCCGCGCTCCGCAAGGAAACAGCCTAAATAAATAAATATTTTTTTAAAAAAAAAGAGAGAGAAAGGCTACCTGTTGTGTCGAGTTTAGAATGTCTTCATAAAAAAGATGTGTACCTAGAATACCATCTTCTTTCACATAGCCAATGCCAAGTTTACCTTTTGTTTTAACAAAATACCCTTCAGTACCAAAAAGAGACCCAACTACCAAAACTGTTAAATGGCACTGCTGAGAATTAAAAAAAAAAAAAAAAAAGTACTTACTATTATTTGTTGAGCACTTACTATATGCCAGGCTCTCTCTGTGACAGGTGTTTTACGTGTATTACCTCATTCAATTCAATTCAATTCAATTCTCTCTCTTCCTCCCTTCCCTCTTCCTCCTTCCTCTCCCCCTCCCCCCTCCATCTGTTTCTCTCACACACAAACACACCTTATAACACGGGTATCATTCTCATCTGCAGGAAAGTGAGGCTGAGGGGCAGATTAAGTACCTTGTCTAAGATAACACAATTGTTCTGTGCCAGAAGCTAGATTTGCCCAAAATTCTAGGCTAAATTCCATTCTTTTTAACCACCATCCTGTTCTTTGTCCTGCAGATAAGGACACAAGAGCAAAAGTTATGAAAAATATAAGAGATGTTTCTGTGCTTTCTCCTCTAAAAAATTCTACACTCCTCTATATATCTAGTAGCCTGAATGGAAGTGGTTTTTGTTGTTGGTTTTTACGGTCTATCAGTATTTGTATCTAAACTTCCTCATAAATAAGTTTTCAACGTCATCATTCCATAAACATACTGTTTGTACTATTTTTATTATTTAAAATGATCATGAGAAATAAATACCTTATTCATACTTACACACTCTTAAAGTAACAAAAAATTATTATTTTTAAATCCTCTTTGGTATCTGCTGTGAACTCCCATTTACAAGTCTTCCGAAAAAAGAGTTTATTACAGCTTCCTCCCTCCCCACTCCACAATTAGTTGGTCAACCTTTGCATATCAACTAATACCTCCACTGGGCTCTACCCATTGTCTCCTTTCTGTCCCCACTACCTAAAAATCCTCTCTGTACCCTGTAATTAGATCTTAACTCCAATCTTACAACAACCCTTTAACTCATTTTCTTGCTTCCTCCTCTAAATTATATGGCACATTATTAGCACACCCAAGCACAGCCCTACTGATGTCTCCCCATAAAACTTCCACTGGTTCCCCACTGCTAACAGAACCAGTTCCAAACCTTTGTGTACAGTACTGAACATTCTTGCTCCCTTACCCACACAAGTCTCTCCATCTCTTCTGCCAGACACCATTCTCTCTGGTCCCCGTCATTCCTTTCTGGGCCTTCCACATCTAACTTACCTTCCACATCTAACTTACCTTCCACATAATGGGTGTTCAGTGAATGCTGATTGGTAAAGAACTGAATGAATTTAATGTGTCCTTAGAAAGTACAGTAATTTTTTTTTTAGTTAAATTGGTAATATTAGACAAGTGATCCCCATGTTCATACCAGTATGATCATATGATGCGATGTTTACCAGTTCAGGCAAGATGAAAAGCACAGGAAGAGAGGCAAAAGGTAAGTTGACTGGAGCGTATGATTTCTTTTTAATGTCTTTATGTGGAAAAATGATTAATGTTCCCACATTCACCCTTCTTTTTTACGTAGCTGCTCTGAGATTTAAAAAAAACAAAACAAAACCAAGAATCACTACCTTCTACAATTATTGGTAGGCCATACACTCTAGCTTTTAAAACCTCTTTACTTCTCTGTTTTTCTCTCCATCCCATACCATCCTTTCCTTTACTTCCCTGGACTTCCTTTTCATCTTCTTTATTTTTCTATTTTACCTTCTTCCTTTGCTATATCCTCAGTCAGTGTCACACATGCCCACTGACAGCCATGAGCGCTGCCAGCTCTCATGAGACAATTTATGATACAGGGAGCTTTTGTCCAGTCTTAACCAAAATGATGATTAAGTTATATCTTTGCCTGACTATAGTCTCTCCATTTGTTTAATAACAAATAAATCACAATGTGTAAATCAAAATGAAACTATTTTACTAGCTCAAAGTAATATTTGGGTTCATAGTAGCCAAGCTTTTAAATTTTTGTGAGGCATAAAATAAAATGTGGCACAAATTGATTTACATAGCTTGGTACATAAAATTTGAATCCTGCTAATTTAACTTTCAGATACTTGGAAATCTTCTGGACTCCTCCTCCTTTCCTCCTAATAAGCCCAGTTGTTACTGGTCTGAGAATGTTGCCTGTCACAGGGAGACAGCTGGCAGGCTTGGACCCTGGTGTACTTAGCTTCAAATATAGGCTCAAGTATTCAATAGATGAAAAACCACTTTCAGAATTTTCTTATGACCATCACGGACGCAAACCTTACTACCAAAATGCTTTCTTGAGGGGCTTCCCTGGTGGCGCAGTGGTTAAGAGTCCACCTGCCAATGCAGGGGACACGGGTTCGAGCCCTGGTCCGGAAGGATCCCACATACCGCGGTGCAACTAAGTCCACGCGCCACAACTACTGAGCCTGCACTCTAGAGCCCACGAGCCACAACTGCTGAGCCCGCAAGCCACAACTAGTGAAGCCCGTACACCTAGAGCCCGCGCTCCGCAACGAGAGAAGCCACTGCAATGAGAAGCCTGTGCACCGCAAAGGAGAGCAGCCCCCACTCGCTGCAACTAGAGAAAGCCCACGCACAGTGACGAAAACCCAATGCAGCCAAAAATAAATAAAATAAAATATATAAATTTATTTTTTTTATGCTTTCTTGAAAGGCTACTCCTGTTTCAAACCTAAAACCCTACCAAGAATTTGCTAGTCTGTCCCTCATACCCTTCCTCATAGAGATACATTTTATGAAAAAAACAAAAAAAAATTTATTATTTTACCCTCTTCTGCAACCACTTTAAACAAACACTGAGAACCTAATGTCCTTGAAGATGTTAATATTCCAAGGTACTCACTGCATGCCAAAGACTTTCCTGTTATGAAACATCTCACAAAGTAATTAACAACGTCAAGACAGTTTAAACATTCATTTCATTCATTCCCTTCAAATGGGACTAATGGATGACCTAGGGAGGAAAAAGGAAGCTGTAATTTACATACCCAAATCCGTTGTTAAAAATAGGGTGGAGATAGCACTGCAGCCTCAGATAATTTGACAGCCATGTTCAAAAATAGTGAAAAAAAAAAATTCTTAGCCTCAGAGCTAGTAGTATCAAAGAATGTATTAACTAGTTTTCATATTTTGACTTAGGAGCCTACTTAGTAGTATGGACTTATATTTGCAGGGTACCAAAACTGCAACAGATGAACATATTTATCTAATATTTTCTTAATTGGTTTCTGTCACTTTAAATGGAATTAACTAAGGAGAATGTTTATACTCAAACACTATAAGATCATTGGACGCCCGTATAGGGACACAGTGCAATGTGAAAACTGACCTTTCAATCGGCAAAGCTAAACTCAACTTACAATAATATAACAAGAACTTGGATAACTTAATCATCAACTGTGAAGTTAAAGTTTTACATAGGTGATAAAACCTAGATTCATACAGCAGCATTAACTAATGAAGAGGGAGTGTTCTAATACCTCCTACCTGATGTTATATCAAGCTTTTGTAGGAACAATTCTGTGAGCTTTCAAGTAAGCCAATTCTGTACTAAGGAGCTGTGACGGAGAATTATTCTGTACACAGAATGTAAACTTACTCCCTTGGAAATTGCCTTCATTATTACTAATTCTGTCTCTAGAGCAACAAGGAAAAAGCCTTTTCCCTCTCTCTGGACAGCTCTAAAAATTTCTGCGTTATTCTCAGTTATTTTCTTAACTATTCCTCCAGGGAGAAAATACTAGCCATGCCTGGAATGATTTCTAACTGCTATTGCCAGAGGCTAATTTAGGCTTCTTGGCAAACATCTGGAAAAGATCCTACAGTTAAGAGTTTACTACCAATAAATAATACTACCTAACGTTCGAATGCTTGCTCTTTGCTAGACGTGGTACACACAGTCTCTCATTTAATTGTCACCACAAGCCTGAGAGATAAATATTAGAATTCTGCCCACTTTAGAGATAAGAAATGTGAGGTCACCCCACTAGTAGGTGGCAGAACTAGGACGTGTAAACCTGAGTTTATATGACCATTGAGCCTGAGGGCTTAAACATTGTAAAGGTCACAGGTGTCGTGGAACTGACTCTATTGTGTTTATGAAAAAGTCCACATGGATAATTAAGCAAGTAAAATCATCTACAGCACATGGGAAGTGTTTAACCAAATGGAATACTGATGTAAATGCAATGCTGTGGAGATGAACATTCAGGCAGACTCGAACATATTAGTTTTTTCCTGGTACTTTGAAACTTCTTTTTTATGTCAAATTACTAGAGGACTGTGACACAGTGTACATCCTACTGTACAAGGTCATCACCATTATGCTATCATATCCAAAATTGTTTCTGCTGACAGAAATGAAAGTCCTCTGGCCGTTATGATTATAAATATCCTTTATCTTTTAATTAAATAAATTTTTTAAGGCAAAGACAGATCTAGGTTGATAGGCCCTAAAGTTATAGAATTTCTTAGACACGGGGCTTTGGAAGGGGGTTTGCAAGAGCAAGACTGGAGGTTTAACTTCATTTCGCTTCATGGTAAATCCACCTCACGTCAAAACTAGCCTCAATTGGAAATTAGCCACGATAAGTAAAAGCAATGACCCTAAACTTTCCTTTGGTTTTCTCTTCATTGCTGAATACAATGGGACCCGTATTGCAAACGCTTGCATTTAGGAGCACCAAGTCAAGAAGGGTGAAGTGTATTCTGGAGGTAGGTACATTCTGGAAAGGTAGTATTTTGCTTATTAACAAGACTCAATTTGAAATATCTAGAAGTATAGCAGTACTTAGACTTACCCCAGTACAAAAGCCTTGTCCTGAAGTAGATTACAAAGAATGTTTATCTCCTTGTCAAGTAAAAGAAGTCATAATGATTGGGGAAGACTTAGGGAAGCTGAATATCTAAGGAAAGCACTATAGTTCTATTGAAGTTTTAGTTTTTATTTTAACTAAAATTACTAAGTTTTAATTTTATTTCTTAAAGTTTTAGAGTAGGTCCTGGAGTAGTTATATTCTCTTTATTGACCAAAATACTTGCTAAAACTGCACAGACAGATGCTGTCAAAGACAAATTTTCTATTTTGTAAGCCCTTTGGGAAATTTCTAAAGTTAGAAATAGCTCCAAAAATGGTAAAGCATAATTTTACTGGAAAAAAAAGTCCTATTGATCAGTTTACAGAAGGAGCACATAGAATGTTGGGCAACACCCCTGGTTTTGCTTTCTGGGGTGAAGAAATTAGATTCATATGTCAATATGGATTAGTGCTCTCTACATGTGCACACAATGGTGGCAAAAACTATTCTAGAACCATGTAAATTGTCCACATCACCAGAGCGTGGACATTGCCCACTAACTTTTCAAAAGGGGGTGTCAAGAAATAATAGAAAAATATTACCATCCTTTTGATTACACAGGGCTTCACTAGTTTTCCAAACAATGTCTAGGTATGTTTGACTGTATTTCATGGGGAAGTTTTTCTTTGTTTTGTTTTAAGAGAAAAGGAAAACCCTCAAGATAATCTCATAGAGGAATTTAAGCAGGGAGTTTGGCTCATTTAAAAGTAATTACTTCTGGTCAGTTGAATGAGCAAATATTTTCATTTTTAAAGCTGTAGGAGAAGCAGAGCTGTTTTGGACAAGTAGCCACCATGTCCACAGAGTCGGAAATTGAAATACTAGACAAATTTTTGAATGCCATAATTGAATGCTGATATAGAGAAGGACAACAACTTCTCAATTTCTCAACAAGCAAAAATCTCAGGAGAACTCTTTTTCAAGTTACTTCTACTCAGATGAATCAGAGAGTTAACAATTCTTGACTTCCTAACACGACTTCAACTCAGGGTCTCAGAGGATTCTCGATAGGCCTGTCTTGACACAGGCCTGTATCCAGCAAAGCAAGTTATATGAATTCTAATTGTCTATGCTGCTACCACATGCCTTTGAGAACCAGAGTTTTCAGGAATTGTTATCAAAATAAAATCAAAGGAATTATATATAAAAGAAATTATGTGCATTACTTTGTAGAAAAGCAGTCTTTTTATTAAAATTTATTTTGGGAAGAATTTGCTTTGTTTCTTGTTTGACCAGTTGCAATTTTGTTTTTGCTTTTTGGAAATAACCATTAATTTTTTTTCAAATAAGTGAGTCATAGTTCCTGGTTAAAAAAAGTTTAGACCATATTCCCTCAATTTTAAGAAACAGATTTTAACATTTTTAAAATTAGTATTACCTTGAAATCAGAATTTTTATATGGTGACAAGACATTTCCAAAAAAAGAAAAAACTATTAACTTGATTTGTTTTACACTTAATGCAATCTAGAATCATTGAAATAAAGCATTCTGTCTCTGCAAAATTATGGTATAATATACTGACTTCATTGGGTTTAATGAATTTGCTTTGTTGGTTATAATTTGCTTATTTCATTGGAAATTTATTTCGCTGTGAAAGAATAAATTTCCAATGAAACAAGTAAATTATTTAAAACAACTGTAGTATAATTGTGTATACTGATTTTTTTTTTTTTGGAACCAGAGTCCATATGCCTCCAGAATTCTCAATATGCCTCCAGAAAAGATGAAGAACCATTGCTCTAAACATTACTATAAATGATTTTCATCCAAATGCTAATTGAGAAAGCACTACTCACATAATATCCTAGCCCCAAATTGTTTGTGGTCCTGAAATATGCTCTGAAAATATCTAAGAGAGTTATTTGCCTTCATTCTATTTAATAATTTGGCTAGCTGACTTGTTACAAAGGCTCAAAGAACATAGCTATAATCATGGGGATTTGGGCTTTCTGAAATTTTAAAACAGACTCAAAATTACAGTGTTGAGGCTGTCCAGAGGTTATCTATAGCTACTACAAACTACCTCTGTTATAAAAGCAGCTGCTATGGAACAAAAGGTTAGGCAAAAGCTGTCAGGCAGATGGTTACAGACTCAGGACTCTTAACAATTGAGGAAAACGACATATCCTGCCACCAGAATATGTACTTTCTTACAGTATAAACTGCTCAAGTTCAGACACTGCCTCAACACAGAGTTCCTGGCTCAATCAAAATGTCGATTATAGGGCTTCCCTGGTGGCGCAGTGGTTGAGAGTCCGCCTCCTGATGCAGGGGACACGGGTTCGTGCCCTGGTCCGGGAAGATCCCACATGCCGCGGAGCAGCTGGGCCCGTGAGCCATGGCCGCTGGGCCTGTGCGTCCGGAGCCTGTGCTCTGCAACGGGAGAGGCCACAACAGTGAGAGGCCCGTGTACAGCAAAAAAAAAAAAAAAAAAAAAAAAAAAATGTCGATTATAAGGACTGACATCTTGTTCTTGTGAATTACTCCTAAATAATGTCTTTAAAATTTCTATCCCACCTGCCCACCCCCCAAAATCCAGAAGGTTCTCTACAATTCAAAGAGTGAAAAAATGTGAATTCCACTACATAAAGTAGAAAATACATTATTTTCCATCATCAACCTGTCTTCCTGCTAACTATATTTCATTTTTGTATTTTTCTTTAAAAGTATGTAAGATACATATTCTTTCTTTCCTGATAGTGAAATTAGATGTTTAATATTAGATATGTCACATTCCTGCAGGTAAGGATTAATAAGTAACAATAAATATAATAAAGTTCCCTCCAGTCATCATCCTTCCAAGTATGTCACAATACATTTTACATATACATCAAACGCCCACAAACACTGTAGACTGCATATATTTATGAAGAACAGCTTTTATTACAAACTGGCATGCCAGAAGAAAAGCAGGAAGAGAGTGTGACAAAGGTAGGTTATTCTTTCTAACACACCCTATATCACACTACCTCTTCCTCTTAAACAGAAGTAATTTTTTTTTATTTTTCCAGAAGCTGAATATAACCTTCCAAGACTTGAGTTTAAATCACACTCTGTGATGTTCTTGAAATTTCTACCACTGTAAGTTATCAAGCATTCAAGTCGAGGCACCAGAGTCACATTTGGGTAACAAAAATGAGACATGTATCAGAATTCTCCTTACTGCCAGTCTGTCCCTCTCGAAAGTAATACTTGCAAAGATTATCAAAATAAAGCTGTGGTGAACAAGTAAACACTTAGAGAAAACAAAGCGAAATGGTTAGAGCCCTCTAGGATTTGTCTTCTTTCAAGAGAGACTGCCATGCAGTCTGTTATAAGCATTCATATATTAGAGGATAATAAAAAGAAACTTGATAGAGCTACCATCAAACACTTAAAAAGACTTTTTCAAAGGTTTTAGTCCAGAGCAGACATTCTACCACCTCCATGTGAACTAGAGGCACAAAATGAGCCCAACAGAGACTCCTCAAATGTCCCAAGAGCAGGTACTAGACACCAGCAATGGCCTGCTGGGGTACTTTGAAGAAGACTAGCAGGCCTGCCTCTAAAAGAAATATAATTCTCCAACAGCCCATGGTTTCACCACTAAAGTCACATGCAGGGTTATATTGCATGGACACTGGCTGCCTTCAAATAGATAAACTAAGAGAGGTATAAATGAGTCAGACACAACCCAGCCCCCAGGAGTTCATTTTTAGCTAGGATGGACAAATGTGTACTGTATAGTAAATGCAAAAATAAAGCATACCCAAATGCTAAGGGAACAACTCATAGGAGGTAAATAATTCCAAGATCTATTAAGGTTTCAAAGAAGAGGGCACAATTAATGTGCACATGTAATTTTCCCCCAAGCTTTCTGTATTAAACATTGATTATTTTACAATCAAAGAAAATAGTATTAAACACACGTCCAGTAATAACAACCCATTAGGTCTTGAATTAGGGTGGGTTAAAACATGGCTTTTTACAAGGCGACAGAACAAAAGAGGCAAAGGCACAGGTCCTGGATGACTGCTTGTACAAAGTCAAGGTGTGTTCATAGCCCAAGTGCTGTGAAGAATGCAAATGGGAAAAGGGAGACAGGATAGGAAGATTAAACATAAAAATATATCTATTCCCACCAGATGTTTAGGGACTTCCAGTACCTTGCAACTAGTTAGTCTATATCCCATAGGCAGTGGGGATTAATCAAAGGTTACTGAGAGAGTATCGAAATTACCTATGCTAGAAGGAAGAACATTATGGTAGCTGTAAATAGCAGGGATGGGAGGAAAAAGATGGAGAGAGAGATCCGCTAGGTCATTATAGTAGAGCTTATCAGTTAGGAGGGTGCTGTAGTATTACAGCAGTGGCAGACATACCTGTTCTTCAACTTCTTTCTTAACCCGTGTCACCTATAACAGTGGCAACGCACAGACACTGCAGCAGTAGAATCAGGAACCGGTGGATACATGGAAGTGGGAATGGAAGAGGAAGGGGTCCCAAATTACCCTATGGGTTCTAATCTAGATGAATGGAGACTAGATGTTAGATACAAATGGTTAAAAACAAAGTTGTTTAGAGGACAGCTCTGACATGTCCCCACAGCAGGAAGGCCTCGGGCAACATGCGATTATGAAGTACCTGGTGGCAGCTGGGAGGTGAGGGAAAGTTTTGGGTCTCTAGCCAGCTCTCCCGCTCTCCCCTGGTTGCCCAAAGGGTTTTTCCTGTGCCTGACTCATTGGTGAGTAGCAGGATTTACCCATTTCTCAAGGATGCTCAACTTCCACAATGGGAGTCCACTTAGATCCGTTAAACTTCAAAACTATTTCAGACAATGAAAGTTTTCAATCAAGAGTGAGGGATTGGGCTTCCCTGGTGGCGCAGAGGTTGAGAGTCCGCCTGCCGATGCAGGGGACACGGGTTCGTGCCCCGGTCCAGGAGGATCCCATATGCCGCGGAACGGCTGGGCCCGTGAGCCGAGGCCGGTGAGACTGCACAACAGGAGCCTGTGCTCTGCAACGGGAGAGGCCACAACAGTGAGAGGCCCGCGTACC
>NC_041223.1:33444052-33448681 GCF_002837175.3 Physeter macrocephalus | reverse complement strand
CCAAAAAGGGGAGGGCCCGCGTACCACAAAAAAAAAAAAAAAAAAAAAAAAAGAGTGAGGGATTAAAAAGGAAAAGAAGAAACATGGGAAAGGTGAATTTTCTGAGCAACTATCAAGTTTCAGGTACTTGTTAGGCCCTTTCAAATATGTTCTCTCTTAATCTGCCATCTTATACACAGGGGCACTAAAGGTTTAAGACGCATCAGAGCTGTGTCCCAAGTCACAGAGCTAGCCCTTGGCAGAGTCTGGAAGCAGGCTAGGCTCACTCAGAAACCTGACTGCAATTTCAAACAAAAGGCACTCACAACATTCTTTTCATTTAGGTTTGATAACATTTTATTACTGAACTAAGTCAATTTCCTTGTTATTTGATCCATTTGCAACGTAATTAAAAATATGATTACCAAATAGAAAAGGAAATGCTGAGGCCAAAAAAAAATTCTTATAATTGAAATTTTTCAGACCAAACTGAGAAAATATAAAAGCAATTTCCACAGCACCTACCAGTGATTCCACCCTGGATCTTTTTTTTTTTTTTTTTTTTTTTTGCGGTACGCGGGCCTCTCAGCGCTGTGGCCTCTCCCGTTGCGGAGCACAGGCTCCAGACGCACAGGTTCAGCGGCCATGGCTCACGGGCCCAGCCGCTCCACGGCATGTGGGATCTTCCCGGACCGGGGCACGAACCCGTGTCCCCTGCATCGGCAAGCGGACTCTCAACCACTGCGCCACCAGGGAAGCCCTCCACCCTGGATCTTTAAGGCCTGAAGGTCTAATATCCATTGGCTATTAGTCTACTGGTCTATCATAGTACAGTCCTGATAACTTGCTTTGGGTTTTGCACCAAGCCCTGAGGTTCTAGTACTGATCTTTAATTTCAATCTATCCTGATAGGTTTGCTCTATCCAAACAAAAGAATAGTATGAATTGATTTATGAATCACAGAATTTTTGCATATGTGGTTTATACCATCTTGAACCAATTTTCTGTGAACAATGAGATGAGGAAAACATCTGACTCAAAAATTGCTAGGCCAGGTGATATAATATCCTTTTCCCTCTTCCTTTTCCTCTTCTTTAAATAGAGGCCTATCCTTGTTTACAGGATGAGGGTAAGAGGTAAAATCCCTTCCAAAAAGGAAGTAGTGTGTGATATTGTTATTAAGGTATTGTGTAAAACTGTTACACAGGCTGTCTAAGGAAATTTATCAAAAAAGTAGCTAAGCTCTCACCTATGTGGATAGTCACCTGTGAGAAGTCTGATGGAGCACTGAGGGATAGTGGGAAATCAAAGGCTCCAGGGAGGTCTTTCTTTTAACTCACTCATGCTGCTAAGCCTGTGTCTCTGAACCAGTTTAATGGAAGTTACATGTTCCTACCTGACAGGGATGTTCTAAAGCACAAATAAGCTGGTGGAGGAGGTTGAGAGAAAAAAGGAAGAATTTGCTGAATTTGCTCATTGAATATATATTTAGCACAGAACCCTAATATGAATGCATTATTCCCATCGCACAGATGAGAACACTGCAACTCAAAGATTAATGTCAGGGCAAACTCTTTGCTCAGATTTTTAAAAAAGGCAAAGCCAGGATTCACAATAAAATTCCTTTGACAAAAAATCCATTCTCTTCCCATTTTTCCATTATTCTATCTTGAGCATATGGCATCACATGCATTATTAAGATGAGTTTATATATTATTTTTATAGTTTATCGAATCTAAGAAATATATTCCTTTTTAGATTCATCATTCATTATTTTGCAAACCACTAGTAAACAAAATACTGCCAATAATATTATGAAAACCACCAGTTGTAAGTTGCATCAGAATTTCAGAGATGTTCAAATGTGAATGAAATGAAACAAATATACAGCTTGAATAAAGCACAGAAATAGAACGACCAAGTAGAACAATTTTTTTTTAATCCCACCACTGCCCCCCTCACCGACCCCTTGCCTCCGGCCCACTTTCCCCCCTTGGTGTCCATACGTTTGTTCTCTACATCTGTGTGTCTATTTCTGCCTTGTAAACCGGTTCATCTGTACCATTCTTCTAGATTCCACATATATGCGTTAATATACGATATTTGTTTTTCTCCTTCTGGCTTACTTCACTCTGTATGACAGTCTCTAGGTCCATCCACATCTTTACAAATGACCCAATTTCATAGAACCATTTTTTAAATTTCACCAAAAAGGTCACAAATTTGATTCTTTTAAGATTTGCCAAGTATTTCAAAACTTTAATGATACTGATACATGTATTCAGTCAATAAATTACATATTTATTTAACTACTATGTGCATAACACTGCCTCAACTCTCAAGGCCATGTTATCAAAAACTAACAATCAAGTCACCAAACGTGTTACCAGAAAATATCAATGTTGACAACAACAACAAAAATATCAATCAAGTAAGTGCTCTGGGTATGAGGACAGAAGACTGCAAAGGCAGGAGGCAACACAAAGCAGGGAGTAGTCAGTTCTTCCAGAGACAAGTCCTAAGTCTCTTCTGCAGAACACAAAGGCTGGTTAGTTGCGGTGGTTACCTCTTGTCTCTCTTACAAATGACTGACTTCAAATGCAAAGCCCCCAACTTTAATAAGAAAACCAAATAAAGAAATCTAGAGTCGGAGTTATCTGTTTATCCTTCTTCATCTTTAAAAAGAAGACTTGTGGCCTTTCAGAGTGGCACAGAAGTCCTTGCAATGGGGCATGGTTTAATTGGAACCTGGCCCAGCCTGCCCTGGAGTCTTCCAGACTTTGCATGTCACCTCCTACACCTATCATGTTCCTGGTTTGGTTTTTGGGCTCCTGGAAAGGCTTTGGGATCGTTTTTTGGTTGACCCACACCCCAGCACTGTCACTGAGTCCGTCCTGTTGGAACAGGGTTCCACGTTCTCTATGAGTATGCACGAACCCCCAGGGAAGTCCTGGCAACCACCTGATGTGCCCTGGGTAATATGGCAAGGACATGGCTTACTTCTTTTTATTTTTATTTTTTTGGCTGCACTGTGCGGCTCGCAAATCTTAGCTCCCCAACCAGGGATTGAACCCAGGCCACTGCAGTGAAAGCACTGAGTGCTAACCACTGGACCGCCAGGGAAGTCCCGGACACGGTTTACTTCCTTTCAGATTTCTGTTTCATACCAGCCAGTGAACTTACTGTAGCCTGACAGATTTCGGGTAGAAACACAGTCATTCCTTTCTTAACACCAAAGCCAATTACCTGTCCTGTTAATTGATACAGCAAACTTTAAATTAATTAATATAAGAAGAAAATTCCTAACTACCTTTATTTTTAATTGAAGTATAGTCGACTTACAATATTATATTAGTTTCAGGTACACAACTTAGCGATTCAATATTTTGATAGATTACACACCAAAGTTATGATAAAATATTGGCTATGTTTCCTGTACCGTACATTACAACCTTGTGACTCATCTATTTTATAACTGGTAGTTTGTTCCTCTTAATCCCCTTCACCTATTTCATCACCCCTCCCTCTACCTCCTCTCTCCTCTGGCAACCACTATTTTGTTCTCTGTAACTGTAAGCCTATTTCTGTTTCGTTACATTTGTTTGTTTTGTTTTCTAGATGTTGTCATAAAAATGATAACATACAGTATTGGTCTTTCTCTGTCTGACTTATTTCACTTAGCATAATGCCCTCCAGGTTCATTCATGTTGGTGCAAATGGCAAGATTTCATTTTTTTAAAATCTAACTAACTACATTTTGATAGTTGAGGAATTCTCTCTTAACTATTCACTTCCTGAATTAATGTGAGGGTCACTAGATTGGCCCTAAAAGATCACTCATGGCACAATCCTGCAGCCTGTGGAACAAAAACCACATTCACAGAAAGACAGACAAGATGAAAAGGCAGAGGGCTATGTACCAGATGAAGGAACAAAATAAAACCCCAGAAAAACAACTAAATGAAGTGGAGATAGGCAACTTTCCAGAAAAAGAATTCAGAATAATGATAGTGAAGATGATCCAGGACCTAAGAAAAAGAATGGAGGCAAAGATCGAGAAGATGCAAGAAATGTTTAACAAAGACCTAGAAGAATTAAAAGATATTCCATGCAAATGGAAATCAAAAGAAAGCTGGAGTAGCTATACTCATATCAGATAAAATAGACTTTAAAATAAAGAATGTTACAAGAGACAAGGAAGGACATTACGTAATGACCAAGGGATCAATCCAAGAAGAAGATATAACAATTATAATATATATGGACCCAACATAGGAGCACCTCAATACATAAGGCAACTGCTAACAGCTCTAAAATAGGAAATCGACAGTAACACAATAATAGTTGGGGACTTTAACACCTCACTTACACCAATGGACAGATCATCCTAAATGAAAATAAATAAGGAAACAGAAGCTTTCAATGACACAATAGACAAGATAGATTTAACTGATATTTATAGAACATTCCGTCCCAAAACAGCAGATTACACTTTCTTAGATTATAGTCAAAAACTTCCCTAACATGGGAAAGGAAAGAGCCACCCAAGTCCAGGAAGCGCGGAGAGTCCCATACAGGATAAACCCAAGGAGAAACATGCCGAGACACATAGTAATCAAATTGGCAAAACTTAAAGACAAAGAAAAATTA
>NC_041223.1:33442531-33443969 GCF_002837175.3 Physeter macrocephalus | reverse complement strand
GAAAAAGATATTCCATGCAAATGGAAATCAAAAGAAAGCTGGAGTAGCTATACTCATATCAGATAAAATAGACTTTAAAATAAAGAATGTTACAAGAGACAAGGAAGGACATTACGTAATGACCAAGGGATCAATCCAAGAAGAAGATATAACAATTATAATATATATGGACCCAACATAGGAGCACCTCAATACATAAGGCAACTGCTAACAGCTCTAAAATAGGAAATCGACAGTAACACAATAATAGTTGGGGACTTTAACACCTCACTTACACCAATGGACAGATCATCCTAAATGAAAATAAATAAGGAAACAGAAGCTTTCAATGACACAATAGACAAGATAGATTTAACTGATATTTATAGAACATTCCGTCCCAAAACAGCAGATTACACTTTCTTCTCAAGGGCACATGCAACATTCTCCATGATAGATCACATCTTGGGTCACAAATCAAGCCTCAGTAAATTTAAGAAAATTGAAATCATATCAAGCATCGTTTCTGACCACAATTCTATGAGATTAGAAATCAATTACACGGGAAAAAAACGTAAAAAACACAAAAACATGGAGGCTAAACAATACGCTACTAAATAACCAAGAGATCACTGAAGAAATCAAAGAGGAAATCAAAAAATACCTAGAGACAAATGACAATGACAACACGACGATCCAAAACCTATGGGATGCAGCATAAGCAGTTCTAAAAGGGAAGTTTATAGCTATACAAGCCTACCTCAAGAAACAAGAAAACAACCGGGAAGAAATGGACACATTCTTAGGAAGGGATAACCTTCCAAGACTGAACCAGGAAGAAACAGAAAGTATGAACAGACCAATCACAAGTAATGAAATTGAAACTGTGATTAAAATTCTTCCAACAAACAAAAGTCCAGGACCAGATGGCTTCACAGGTGAATTCTATCAAACATTTAGAGAAGAGCCCATATATGACAAACCCACAGCAATCTTCATTCTCAATAGTGAAAACCTGAAAGCATTTCCTCTAAGATCAGGAACGAGACAAAGATGTGCATTCTCACCACTATTATTCAACATAGTTTTGGAAGTCCTAGTCACGGCAATCAGAGAAGAGAAAGAAATAAAAGGAATACAAATTGGAAAAGAAGAAGTAAAACTGTCACTGTTTGCAGATGACATGATACTACACACAGAGAATCCTAAAAATGCCACCAGAAAACTACTAGAGCTAATCAATGAATTGGGTAAAGTAGCAGGATACAAAATTAATGCACAGAAATCTCTTGCATTCCTATACACTAATGATGAAAAATCTGAAAGAGAAATTATGGAAACACTCCCATTTACCATTGCAACAAAAAGAATAAAATACTCAGGAATAAACCTACCTAGGGAGACAAAAGACCTGTATGCAGAAAACTGTAAGACACTGATGAAAGAAATTAAAGATGAT
>NC_041223.1:33437431-33441430 GCF_002837175.3 Physeter macrocephalus | reverse complement strand
TAGAATTACCATATGATCCAGCAATCCCACTACTAGGCATATACCCAGAGAAAACCATAATTTAAAAAGACACATGCACTCCAATGTTCATTGCAGCACTATTTACAATAGCCAGGTCATGGAAGCAACCTAAATGCCCATCGACAGACGAATGGAAAAAGACATTGTGGTACATATATACAATGGAATATTTCTCAGCCAGAAAAAGGAACGAAATTGGGTCATTTGTTGAGACGTGGATGGATCTAGAGACTGTCATACAGAGTGAAGTAAGTCAGAAAGAGAAAAACAAATATCGTATATTAACGCATATATGTGGAACCCAGACTAATGGTACAGATGAACCGGTTTGCAGGGCAGAAGTTGAGACACAGATGTAGAGAACAAGCGTATGGACACCAAGCGGGGAAAGCAGCGGGGGGGTGGGGATGGAAAAAAAAAAAAAAGATCACTCATGGCATAATTATTGTCAGTTCATTGGTTTATTTTTCTGTGAGACTATGTTCATTGGACACTCATCAGTTTATTCATTTGGCAAAAACTTTTGCCATGCACTTACTAGTGCCAGGCACTGTAGTAGTTGATGGTAATAAATTGATAAATAAGAATGAAATAAGGAACTTACAAAAAGCTAGTGGGCGCAAATTCTTAGATTCCCCCAGCTGAAAAAAAAATGCATTTATTAAATGCCACTTATATGCTCCTCTGTGCTATTTTACTCCTTCTCAGTTAATCCTCATTTCTTTGCCTCTGTTTGACAAATGAGGAAACTGAAAGATTAGTTAGAAAGAGTAAGGAATTTACAAGAGAGAGAACCAGCAGGGTTCACATTTGAACCCATGTCTCCTGACTTTAAATCAATCATACAGTCTTTTTATACTAAGGCATATTGCTCATGGCATCTGTCAAAAGGAATATCATGGTGCAGTGAGAAGTTCCAATCTCAAGCAGATTTGTGTTGTGTCGATTTGAGCATTGTGTCATTAATGGAAACCTGGAGCACAAGTTACTAGCAGCTGAGCATAGTACCAGAGCTATAGTCCTCTGAACACTATTATGTCTAACAATTAAATAGACAAGACGCCCTCACATTTATTTTCATTGGAAAGAGAAATACCATGGTCCCATAGTTCATCATACAAGTGCTGTACACATTCCATCTGTAGTGAAACAGTCTTATTCTTTCCAGGGAAAAGTTAAGCCACTAATATTTCTCAGCCTTTGTATGTGTTAAAGTTATAATATAGTCATTGGAATCTTATTATAATGAATTCTAGGTTCATAACAAAGGATTGTTCCAAAGGTGACTTACTCTTACAGTGAGATAGTACTTGGTGCCAATAACTAAATCCCTCTGGATCAGAGTCAGCTATGTAGCAAAGCATTTGCCCTACTTGCTTACTTTCCTTTTCTCTCTGTACCCTGTCCCACTATAAGAGGGATTTGAGGCTGTTTTTTTTCAGGCATTTTAGTTAAATGTGCACCATTAAGACACATACTTGCCAAGCATTTTAAAGAGTGAAAGGCTTTATTTCTCACAAGGAAGTTCTAGGCATTAACTTAGATCTCCCTTGGACATTCTAAAGAAAGGCTGAATTACTGAAGTATGAACAACACTTCAACATGTGATAATTTCACCAATAACATGTTCCCATAGAATATGCTTGGTCCTCTATTCTAACTCTCATTCTGTTATACTGAAGTTATTTCTGGTAACTCCCCCTTAACCCCCACTCCCAACACACACACACACACACACACACACACACACACACACACACACGCAACACACACGAAGACTCCATAAGATTATATGGTCCTTGAGGGCAAAAAGTTCTAACCATCTCTATACTTTCAATATAATGTCTGGACACAGTCACTCATTAGTATTTATTGACTGAATATGCCGAAGTACCCATGTCAAAGCCACTGGTCTGGCTAAGGACACAAAAGCCTCAAGAGTCCTGCTTCCCCACAGATGAGGATGGATAGGTCAGTGCAAACCCTGAGAACAGCATAATTGAGAAATGCAGTAGATCTGGATCCCTGCTAGAACAGTTTCTTGGCTGATAAGATAAATGCTGTGGTAAGAATAAGCTATTCTACTGAATCAATCATTGTTAATATAACCCTATATCACCTGTGAAGCAGTGTCAACTATGCATTCTGAAATAGGAAGGAAAAATAATCATTTTCACTCTGTTCTTTCACCTCCCCTTTCCTAAAGAAACCAGAATCACTATCATACTAGAATTGACTAATTTGTCAACAGTCTCAATCTGTCCTTACCTTACTGAGCATCAGGTTACATAAGAAAAACGCGTCAAGAGAAGAGCACAAAGTCTGTAATTCCCCCACAGCACTAAACTACCACTGGCATCACTAATCAACAACTATAATTAAGCCTAATTATAAATTACAAGTATCTAATTTTAGAAGACCTTTGCTTTATAAAGCCTAGACACTAGAGATGTTGTCAACTTAGCTATTTCAAATTATTCCCGAGCCAGAAACATCCTTCATGCATTCTTGCCTCATGAATCTGGCCTAGAAACACTACACTAGTCAGGATCCTTTCCTCAGGTCTATAGGGATCAGGGGTAGCAATCCATTTGGTATTCTGAGTTGAGCATCTCTGAGAAGGTAACCGTATGCTACCCACCCAAATCTCTCTTCTACTTATAACTGTAACATCCCCATGGGTTTCAAATTTTCTTTTACTTGTTCCCCTGTGGTCTTGGTGTGATTCTTGATATGAATAGTCTCAGGAAATGTGGTAAATCCAAGCTCTGTCAGTTTAACAAAAACCTGAGTGAGGGACAGCCCTGAAATGGGAAAAGTGTCAGGGAAAAGGAAGAAACAAGTCCACTACAGAATATGTACAAGCGCATGACAGAGTACTTAAGCCCCTTACTGCCAGCTCTGAAGCACCATCATTTATGTTTTGGTTGGGTTTTGAACATCTCCAACTAGAATTAAGATGCCCAAAGTATTATCTTTGCCAGGTATAAGGA
This sequence comes from Physeter macrocephalus, assembly GCF_002837175.3. Taxonomy (NCBI): domain Eukaryota; kingdom Metazoa; phylum Chordata; class Mammalia; order Artiodactyla; family Physeteridae; genus Physeter; species Physeter macrocephalus. The sequence goes on along the minus strand of NC_041223.1, from coordinate 33,438,416 downwards.
CTGGTGGAAAAAAAAAAGGAAGGAGAAACAATAGCAGTCATTCTGGATGTGACAGCCCAGTGAAGTCCTGCTGAATTTTCTGATTTAGAAAACGAAGGGCTGCATGGCACGTGGGGACCTCTGTGCTCCCTCCAGCCCCAACACGACTGGTTAGGGTACATCATGTCGCGAACTTCCCTGACAGTGTGACGGATCACACTTCCCACATTGGCAGGTTATACAGATAGGATGGTGACAGCTACCAACTGATTCAAGGCACAGTGTCCCCAAATCCCTGACCTCTAGAGATACTAGATGGCTAAGAGTGGTGAGCAGCAAGCTAAATAAGGGGGCAGATGTTTGCCCCTCTGTCTACTGCTTGAAAGACCTTCTACAGGAAACTGCAAATCATTAAGGGGAGCCACAGGATAGCAGCTTTAGCCACTAGTGTCACTAACTCTTTTTCCTGGAACACAGGTGGTGGTGGTGACACTTAGCCATTCCTGACAATCCCAGGATGCTGAACATGCAGCAAAGACAATGGCCAGTATGTCTGGTCTTCCTGTTGAGAGAAAGCGGGCACAGCAGGGACTTGCTTTGGAAAAGGAAGCTGGTATTAGGGGTTTATCTTACTGTTTAGAGTCGACTTTACCTCAAAGGATAGCAGCGGCATGTATCACGTGACAGTGCTTTGATCATGACCTCTCTTCTAAAGGCAGTCCATCACAGCATCTGCCATGCCCACTACCCTGCCCACAATCCCTAGAAAAGAAGTAACTAATCCTAGACAGCCATTCTCTACAGCATCCATGTCCAGCCGGAACGAGCTAATGACTCACCTAGCGATCAGTGTTAAAAATAGTGCCTTCGGGCTTCCCCGGTGGCGCAGTGGTTGAGAGTCCGCCTGCTGATGCAGGGGACGCGGGTTCGTGCCCCGGTCCGGGAAGATCCCACATGCCGCGGAGCGGCTGGGCCCGTGAGCCATGGCTGCTGAGCCTGCGCGTCC
>NC_041223.1:33364759-33437344 GCF_002837175.3 Physeter macrocephalus | reverse complement strand
GCGCGTCCGGAGCCTGTGCTCCGCAACGGGAGAGGCCACAGCAGTGAGAGGCCCGCGTACCGAAAAAAAAAAAAAAACAAAACAGTGCCTTCAGGAGATCTGGTTTCCAGAACTGATGTTAATGCTAATTATCTCTGTGACTTTGTGCATGGTACCTTTTCTATGCCTCAGTTTCCTCACCGTATAAAGAAAAGGTTAGTTAGATCACAGGGGGCCTCAGACCCCTTCTACCTTTAGTGATTCTGTGATAATGACATAAATCATCTAAATAGTACATTTTTTTTGGCCACGCTTCGAGGTTTGTGGGATCTTAGTTCCCCGACCAGGGATCGAACCTGGGCCCCTGCAGTGAAAGCACCAAGTCCTAACCACTGGACCACCAGGGAATTCCCAGTAGTACCGTTTATTATGCTTGCTTACTGTGTGCCATGCACCCTACTAAGTGCTTTTCATACATTCTCTACTTTAATCCTTCCAACAATATGTGATGACAATTTTACCCCCACTTTATAGGTAAAACAAAACCAAACAAACACTCAAAGACAGGATTTACAAAGGGTTCTATCCTGCTTATACCTTTTCATGTCTTTTTAGTCAAAAGGTGTGCTTTATTTAAAAGTCACACAAATTCACAGTGGGCAAACCCCCCAAAATTCACATAAAACTAGATTAAAAATATAATGAAATAGACTTTTTACAACCGCTCTATTTTATCAATTGATGGCTTTGCTTTTTACTCTGCTTTTTAAACTGCCAAATCGAGTGAACAGATTCATTATTTTCAACACAATATTGCATAAATCTGGATGATTCCTCTGACAAGCCTCTGAGGAGATGTATGACCGTAGTACTCTGGTACTCAAATCAAAAGCAGCCTTAAGAAAACGATTCTTCTAGATCTGAGGCCTCGCGTTAAAAATGCCTTCACCAGGAGTGACTCCAGAGCCAAATGTTTTCCATCCACATGTCATTTCCATTAAGCATTAATATGAAGAGGCAATATTCTTACCAGTTACCAAAATGAGGTGAACTTTTAGCTTTAATTTGATTGCCACCTGCTGGCTAAAAGACAAAAATCTTCCCTCTGCAGCACAGGAAGCTTGGAAGCACAGAAGGACAAGCGGAAACAAATGAATTCTTTATCATCAGCAAAGCAAGTTTGGGTGACATCAGGTTAATTTCTAAAGCAGAAGGGAAATAGTATTTAATGTGTCTATTTTTTGCCAGGTACTGCGTTAGGTACTTCATATATACCATTACATTTAATCAGCCCCAAACAATGTGACCGGCCTAAATACCAGTAACACCATTTTAACTGGCTTCAGACTCCACAACCAAAAAGTGGCCACGAATTCAAAACCAGGTCTCACCCAGACCTGGTTCACCGTCATCAATGCATACTCTTCCCATTACTCCATGATTCTTCTCAACCATGGTATGTCTGAGTAATCTTACACTGCACAGAAGAGACTGCTGGGTTGAGGCTTAGGAGCAGAGCTACAGCTCACCACCGAGAGTCACAAAGCCTTCCTCGTAGTTCACAAGTTACGCAGAGACAAGCCAGATAAATACTTCATAAATCTGGCAAGAAGAGCATCAATGATTAGTCAAAATAAGGGAAAATGAGAATACCGTGACAGCCATCAATAAAAGCAATTTCAGGGGTTCAGAAAAAATAATATATTTTACATTAAAATTTCAAACATTCAGCCCTTCAGCAAAAAAATTTGAAAAAAGGAGGGTTGGCTATTTGTCTTTGGTCCATTTAGGAAACGCTCACCTGCGCGCCTATCTCTTCATGGCCACCAGTGTACTGGGTGCCCGTGTGGCACAGACACAGCCCAGCTCCTGGCCTTAAGGAGCCCACAATCTAGCTGGCCAGACACCAATATAAAAGCAAAAGCTTCAGGGCTTCCCTGGTGGCGCAGTGGTTGAGAGTCCGCCTGCTGATGCAGGGGACACGGGTTCGTGCCCCGGTCCGGGAAGATCCCACATGCCGCGGAGCGGCTGGGCCCGTGAGCCATGGCCGCTGAGCCTGCGCGTCCGGAGCCTGTGCTCCGCAACGAGAGAGGCCACAACAGTGAGAGGCCCACGTACCGCAAGGAAAAAAAAAAAAAGATCACACAAATAAATGTGTAAAAAAAAAAAAAAAAAAAAGCCAAAAGCTTCAGTACTCAAAGCCCCTTTCTCAACCACCATCTTCTTTTGTCTCTGAGAGGCACTACCATTGAAAAGAACAATGGCTAGTGCTTGAGTGATAACTGTGTACCAGACACTGTTCTAAGTTAGTTAATATACTACCTAAAGTGCTTAATCTTCATATAATGGTATGAGATAACTGGTCTCTTTAATCTCCCTTTTATCCATCATGCAAGGGTAAACAATTTGCCTAAAAACACACAGATCTCTTAAGTGATTAAACTGGTAGTGTTCAAACCCACGCACTTTGCTCCACAGTTCAGATATTTAAAGACCAGGCTGTGCAGCCTCTAAGAGAAGTATGATTGCCCTCATTTCAAAGAAGAGCAGGCACAGAAAGGTCAGTTAACTTATCAGATGTTGCACAGTCAAGTAGCCAGAAGTGGAACTTGCTCTCTAACCAGCAGTCCAGTTCTCAACTACTACCATCATGTTGCTTCTGAAAATAACAATGATGATACAACATCAAGCATACAGAATACAACAAGCATAAAGAATATTCATCCGTGTCACCTAAGGAAGTTCAAGGTCAGGTTACTGAGAACAGAATCTGTAGCAGCGATGACTACAGAGCGGGCGTATTCCAAGCGAGGCTGCTTAGAGGCTCTGGGTTACTTCCAGACCCCTCCATCTGTGAACTAACTCCTCTTCTGTCTTGGATGCCCAGCCTCCAAGAGAGGCCTGACACAAAGTAACAATTCTGTAGGTGAGGAGGGTGACTAACTAGGCATCTCAGCCTCTATGCTCTGAAGAAGCATGTGAACTCCCATTTACAGGATGTACATGGTTTATCAAATTAGAATGATCATCAATTTCTGGGGCAAATTCAAAGGGCAGTTTTACATTCTGGAGTCAATTGGAAAGATACACGAGTTACAATCCACTCCATACATCCTGTGGAATTAACACCTACACAAAATCATTATCCTCAGATGCAGTTTTACCTAGACGTTTTAGGAGGAATCACATTATTTAATAAGCACATCTCACAGTCATCTAAAACAGCCATAATTGGAAAATATAACTAGTATTTACCACTAATCAAACAAAATATTGACACTAAGGTAGTGGGAATAATGAGATAGACAGATCTGGAAATTACCCTGTCCAGAATGAGAAAGACACAAAATCATGGCTAATGGTCACCCATGAATAGACCTAAAAAATTCTGACAAATTTTTTTTCTTTGATTCTTTTTACTCCATTTCTCAGGACATTAATACTTGTATGGCTCCATGTTTTTCTTTTTCTTTCTTTTTTTTTTTTAACCAGAGCATGATGTGTTTGTTTTCCTTTATTAGGACTATGAAAAGAAGAAAAAGTAAAATGCAAGTGGAGAAAGGAAAAGCATACACTGGAAAGTGTAGGTGACTCCACAGAGAATTTTACGAGTTATAATTTTCATTGTTCTAAATAAAATACTTTATAATCATTGCCAGTAGCTTAAAGACTTAAAGATAGATACATCATGCTCTGTCCCTGAGCTAAATATCACATTTAGCTAATATCACATTTCAAGAAAAATGTGTATCTAGAGAGGATTGGGATGGTATGAAATTCCCAAAATAAATCATACGAGAAAATGTGGAAGGAAATAGGGATGCTTGTCCTCAGAAGGACAAAAACATCCAGAAATAGCAGTCATTACGCTGTACACCTTAAACTTCCACAATGCTATATGTCAATTATATCTCAATAAAACAAAAAAATAATAATGGCATTTACCAAATGTGTATTATACACCAGGCATTGTGCTAAATAATTTATGTGCATTATCTCAATTAATCTTTACAACCACCATTTGAGGTAAGTAATATTATATTTTACAGACAAAGAAACCAAAGACTGGAAATACTCACCCAAGATTATTAGTTGACAATGGGGAAGGTAAAACCATTCTGCAGGTCTGCCTTACATTTAAAGCCTAACACCTTATTCAGTCTGCTACAATGGCCTCAGTGTAAGAGACTACAGCCCAGCCTCTATTGTAGAGGCTGGGGTTCCGGCAGCAGTTGGCTGCCACCACCTGAGAATATGATTTTAGGTAAAATATCATCTCAGTGCATCACTCTTCTGTCATCTGCAAAACAAGAGTTGGAATGACCACTAAATTTTCTTATAGCTCAAATTACATAACTCCAAATATTTGAAAGTTTATTGAACAGAGGATGAATTTTGTGTTGCTCTAGATGACAGAACTAGAATGAACGTGATTACTGAGAGACTGTCTATAATATATGGATTTTTCTGGCACTGCTCAAGAATAAAATGGAGATTTGCAGTAGAAGAGAATATGTGAATGAAAACATAGATCTCAAACTCACTCATTCAATGCTGAATACATCTACATTTTAGCTGTATTTTGATATACTACTACTAATGGTAGAGTAGGGCCAAAAGTAGACTCAGAATTCAACTTTTATAATAAAATAAAATTCTAAAATTATACTCTGTGTACCTTTGGTTCTTTTCCCCCCCTATATTCAAGGCAGTGTCCTTCAAAAGAACTAGTAAAATTCTGGGTCCCCTAAACACTAAAATAATTTTAGTGATTTGAAATAGTTTACACTATAATTTGACAGTGCTAATGAAAAATGTTTTAAAACATCCATAACCAACAAAAAATTTCACGGTAACAATATTAGAATAATCCATTCTCAAATAGAAAAGTTTTAGATGGCAAATTGTTTTTCTGTCAAACTAAGATTATGATTTTAAAAAGTTAAAGACACTGATAGAAAGCCATGCTGTAGCCATTCTACTCTAAAAATTAAATCATCACTTCTGTAGAGATGACATGCAGTCTTGATTTCTAGTCTCAATTTCTCTCCATTTTAATATGCCAGTCTTGCATTCTAGCTACTGCTGGATATCTATCTCTTTTGGGCATCCCTTCAACATCTTAACTCCATGTGCCAATGCTATCAGTCTGTGAAGATTACAGAAAGGTGTCTCAAAGGACTTTAAAAAAATGACAGCAACAAGAAGTCTGCTGATCCAAAGTAACCTCAGGACAGCAGGACCCTACCAGTGGGACAAATTTATAATCCTATTAACATATCTAAAGAATGATCAAAGGAGTGAGAGAGGAGAGGCTTGAGCAAAGCAGGTGGAGCTGACAGATGCATAAGAAATGGCAGTTTCTACCCAAATGATATTCAGGGGGCCTAGAGCCTTACCAACTGACCATGGAGGTTGGCTAGACCTCATCACAGAGAGAGACATCCCAAGCCTAATGCTTCTAGCCCCCGTTGTTTTGGCTGACGAACCTTTTCGCATGGCTTCACATGTTGGTCTGCCCAGGAGGTACTGTGTTAATCAGACTTTCAAGAATTTCCTATTTCTGTGTCACTGATCCCTAATAACATGCCAGTTAAATGGTTTCTGAGTTGACTTTACAGAGTATGAATTGATCATGTCTACTAAAAACTCCAGTTCCTGTAACAAGTCAAATATAATACACAAGAAGAAAAATATACTCAATTGAAATGTGTTCACAAGTGAACCAGGAGACATACAAGAATATCCGTAGACATTATTTGTATGGGTAAAAATTGAAAACAGCCCTAACTTCTATTTACAGTAGAGTGGATAAATTATGTTTCTCCATAAAATGGAACACTATACATCAATGAAAATGAATAAATTACACTTATTTGAACAATGTGGATGAATCTGGTGAGCATAAATTATAAGCAAAAAAAAAAAAGAAGCCAGGCAGTACAGAGTACATATTGCATTTTACATTCATAGAAAGTTCAGGAGAAAAGGTAAAACTGTACCATGGTTTTAAGGATGTGTGCTTAGATGGCAGTTCTACCCAAAAAAAAGCAAATTGGTTATCATATAAGCTTAGCAAGTAGCGGGTGGTGAGTGAGAAGGAAAGAGCTCAGGGTTTCTGGGGGCCGGCAGTATCCTATTTATTAACCGCGGTAGTGCTTACTTGAATGTTTGCATTGTGATAAATCACAGAGGAATAGATTCTTGTTTTGTATATTTTTCTGGGTCATGGACATGCCTATCTTCAACTTAGATAATGTCAGACAGACAGTTCACCAAAGGTCTTCTACCTCTACCTTCCCTCAGCAGTATAGGTGAGTTCCCACTGTTCCACACTATTGGCAGCACTTGGTATGGTCAGTCATCTGGACTCTGCTAGGTGAAAAGAACTTTGAAAATCATAGAGCTGAGTTTTATCAAATACAATCAAATAATTTTTCTCCTTTTTTCTATTAATGTAGTAAGTTATAATGATTGACTGTTTTTAAATGGTAAACCAATGTTACATCTCTCGAGTAAGCCCAACTTGATTGTTACACATTATCCTTTTCATATGTTGCCAGACTTGGTGTGCTAGCATTTTTGTCAAGGACGTTTGTATTGAGTGTCATAAATCAGATAAGAATGTATGCGGTGGTAGGCAGAAGAACGTCCTCCTCCTAAAAAGTCTGTGTCCTAATCCTTGGAATCTGGGAATATGTTACACTACATGGCAAAGGGAAATTAAGGCTGCAGAAGGAATTAAACTTGCTAATCAGCTGCCCTTCAAATACGGAGAATATCCTTGATTATCTAGGTAGGCCCACTGGAGCCACAAAGGTCCTTAAAAGTGGAAGAAGGAGGCATAAGAGAAGGTCAGGATGACACAGTGGATAACGATTCTGTTGCTGTTGTTGACCGGCTTTGGAGGAGCAAGAACAGGGCCAAGAGCTAAGGAATGCCGACAGCCCCTAGAAGCTGGAAAAGACAGCTTCTCCCCTAGAGCTTGGGAAAGCAATGTAGCCACTAACACACTGGTTGTAAGCTAGTGAGACCTGTATTGGATTTCTAACCTACAGAACTGTAAGATAATAAATTTGTATTGTTTTAAGCCACTAAACTCATTGTAATTAGTTACAGTCACAGTAGAAAACTATCACATGCACTTAGGTGGCAATTCTACAAAGAAAAGCAAAGAAATTATCATATCAATTTCTTGTAATAAACTTCTCAGCATTTGATATCAAGGTAATTTTGATCTAATAAAAAATGTCAAGTGTTCCCTCCTTTTCTACTGTCTCAAGAGTTAGAAAAATTCTCATGTAATTTTTTTTCTTCAGTGTTTTGTAGAATTCATCAGTGAAGCTATCTGGGCTAAAGGTATACTTTGTGTAAAGGTTTTAGTTGCAAATTCAACTTATTTAATAATTATAGGATGATGACAATATCCTATTTCTTTTGTGAAGTTACATTTACTAGGAATATGTTAATTTCAACTAAATTTTCAAATTTGTGTAATTTTCAATTTGTATAATGTTATTCATGATATCCCCTTATATTTATAATACCTTTAAGATTTATAGTTATGGCATATTTTCTTTGATATTGATTATTTGTGCCTTCTCTTTTCTTAATCTTAGACTCACCAAGAGGTTATCCATTTAATTTGTCCTTTAAAGAATCTACTTTAGGATATATGATTGTTCTTTATTGTATTTTTATATTTTATGTCATTAATTTCTGTTATCCTCTATTTTTTCTTCTATGTTTTTAGGCTAAATTTGCTAGTCTTTTTCCAGTATGTCACATGGGATGCTTAGCTCATGGAAATTCAGACTTTCTTCAATTCTAACATATGCATACCAAGCCATTCGTTTCCTTCTAAACAGGCCTTAGGTTTAACTGCATCTCACAAATAGTAATATGCAGTATTTTTATTATTATTCAGTACAAAGCATTACCTGATTTTAGATTAGATCCAAGAATTACTTAGAAGTGTATTTATTTCCAACCATAGGGATTTTTCTAGTTTTTAAATTTTTTATTTTATTTATTTTTTTATACATCAGGTTCTTATTAGTCAGCCATTTTATACCCATCAGTGCATATATGTCAATCCCAATCTCCCAATTCATCACACCACCACCCGCACCTGCCGCTGCTTTACCCCCTTGTGTCCATACATTTGTTCTCTACATCTGTGTCTCAATTTCTGCCCTGCAAACTGGTTCATCTGTACCATTTTTCTAGGTTCCACATACATGCGTTAATATGTGATATTTGTTTTTCTCTTTCTGACTTACTTCACTCTGTATGACAGTCTCTAGATTCATCCACATCTCTACAAATGACCCAATTTCGTTCCTTTTTATGGCTGAGTAATATTCCACCTATATATGTACCACAACTTCCTTATCCATTCATCTGTCGATAGGCATTTAGGTTGCTTCCATGACCTGGCTATTGTAAATAGTGCTGCAATGAACACTGGGGTGCATGTATCTTTTTGAATTACGGTTTTCTCAGGGTATATGCCCAGTAGCGGGATTGCTGGGTCGTATGGTAGTTCTATATGTAGTTTTTTAAGGAACCTCCATACTGTTCTCCATAGTGGCTGTATCAATTTACATTCCCACCAACAGTGCAAGAGGGTTCCCTTTGTTGTTGTTAATTTCTAGCTTATTTGAACCGTGATCAGAGATCTTACTCTGCAGGATTTCAATCCTTTGAAATTTGTTGAAATGTCTCCTTTACCCAGTATATAGTCAGTTTTAACAAATGTTTTGCATATGCTGAGAAGAAGGTGTATGCTGTTGTTGCTAGGCACCATATATGCTTGTTCAGGCAGGTTTGCTAATCATGCTGTTCAAAGTCTCTACATTTTTACTAGGTTTTCTGGTTTGTTTTTTGTTTTTTCTCTCTCTGCTTATTCTATTAGTTACCCAGAGAGATACGTTAAAATCTCCCACAATGGTTGTAGATTTGTGCACTTCTCCTTGTAACCCTGTAAATTTTACATGGTAGTTATCTCTTATTGCAAATTAATGAACTGGCATTCTGATCTTTACTTCAGTCTTCCATGAGTGTCATTTAGAGTAAATTAGGCTCTGAAAGTACAATGGCCTCTAAGTACCCACAAGGAACGGTCTCTGAATCAGAGGTCCTCAAACTTTGTACCCTTGAACCTCTCTGTCAGTATGATGAACTCTCTGGATACTGTCTCAGAATAATGTTTTTAAATACATAAAAAAAACAGGATTACAAATGAAATCAATCCCTTTAAAATATCATTATCAAAATGTTAAAAACAATTGTGATATTGTAACAATTGTTTCTTTACCAGTACATGCAATAACAAGATCTAATGATGGCTCTTACAATCTCCATAATTTAAAAGTAATGATAAGCACAAAAAGCTTTCAGATATTTGCAACAGTTATGTGATATGAAAATACCTGCCATATCTACTGGTGACAAAATAACAGGTTCTACTAACACTACTATAATGTATTACTTCCATTCTTAATTAAAAGAATCAATCGGACTTCCCTGGTGGCACAGTGGTTAAGAATCCACCTGCCAATGCAGGAGACACGGGTTCGAGCCCTGATCCGGGAAGATCCCACATGCCGCGGAGCAACTAAGCCCGTGTGCCGTAACTACTGAGCCTGTACGCCACAACTACTGAAGCCTGCGTGCCTAGAGCCCGTGCTCCGCAACAAGAGAAGCCACTGCAATGACAAGCCCACGCACCGCAATGACGAGTAGCCCCCGCTCACCGCTAGAGCAACTAAGCCCGTGTGCCATAACTACTGAGCCTGTACGCCACAACTACTGAAGCCCGCGTGCCTAGAGCCCGTGCTCCGCAACAAGAGAAGCCACTGCAATGACAAGCCCACGCACCGCAATGACGAGTAGCCCCCGCTCACCGCTAGAGAAAGCCCCCACACAGCAACGAAAACCCAACGCAGCCAAAAATAAAAAATATAAATAAATATTTAAAAACTCATTCAATTTCAGTGAGACATTAGTGAAAATAAATTTTTAATTTTTTCTGTCCATGTTCACAGACACACTGAATTCCATCCATTACAGGGTTCAGGTTTCTGGACCATATGCTAAGAACCTCTGCTTCAGATAGTCCAATCAGAGATCAGCCTTTCAGAAGGTGCTATGATGTTGTTCTCACCTCTAGCTCACTAACTCCTGTTTAGTCAATTCTTATTCTTATGTTTTCTTCTCCCCCCGCCTCACTCTTACTCTTTCTCACTCTATTTTATAATAAAAACAAATTAATAATCTTCTCCCTATTCCCCATTTTCCCCCAACTTCACTATCTTAGTAAATGATATAACCATTTTCTTAAGAAATATGACTGTTTCCTTCTCTAAATCCTTAACAGAATGTGTTTCTTTTATTGCATTCATCATGCATTTTACATTATGGATGTTTGGTATACTAGCCTTATCTATACTAGACAATAAATTTGTATAAAGTTTTCATGCAGTATGAAAATAGTTTCTCAAAAAATATTTGTTGAAATTATATCATTCACTTTATATCCAGAAAACCTTACCCTCTAAAACTACATTCATCCTTGAGAAATCAGCTGAGTGAATAAAAAAAATTTTGGCCTCTGATATTTCCTTTTGATTGTCTTTTCTCTTTCTTGAATAATCTAAATCTAGATGAGACTCTCATTTTATCTATATCAGCCGAAACCTGGAAACCATCCAAATGCCCAGTTACAGAAAAATGGACAAACTGTGGTATTTCCATACGATGAACAGTAAAAAAAAAAATAATAATAATAATAATAATAATAATCTATTGATACATGAAAAAATACAGGTGAATCTCAAAAGCAACATATACTAGCCAGATACAAAAAACAAAAAAAGCCAGATACAAAAAATAAGCCAGACACAAAAGCATACATGTATTTCATTTTAAATAAAGTTTAATAATAGACAAAAATAATATATGGTGATAGAAGTCAGAATAGTGGGGATATGGGACCAGGATCTGAAAAGGGCACAGGGGAACTTTCTGGGATGATGGGTATATACTTTATCTTGATCCAGAGTGATGGGTACACAGGTGTATGTATACATGTGTATACATTCATCAAGCTGTGCACTTAACACGTTTACATTTTTCCATAGATAAATTATGCCTTAAAAAGTTTAAGGAAAAAACCCTGCAGCATTTTCGTAAGAAAGTCTACTATCAGGTACTGAAGGTAAAGCAGTAAAGAAAACACTGTGTGATAAAGAGTAAAATGAATAACATACTGTGATTGCAAACTTCTTCTGACCAAAGTAAAATATATGGCTAGTGACATAATTTGAATGGCAACCTTGCAGAAACACTCCTTGTTGACTTCTGGTTTTTACTACAGCTTAATGTATATTAATACACATGCAGTAACTGTTCATTGCAGAAAATGTAGAAATGCCAAATAAGCACAAAAAAATTAATTATCCATAATCCAACCACAGAGAATATTTTCTTTTTATATTGGCTAAATAACTTATTTGTTCTACTACTGAGCTGTGTCCAACTTAACAAGGAGTTTCTAAGCATAAATTCTAGGATCACTTTAACACAGAAAATATTCCATTCTAATCAATTCATCTTTCATTAAAAAACAAAATGAACAATAAAACAAGAAACTCAATTGAGACACATTTTTTGATGACTTTTTTCAAGAAATGAAGGGAATATGGATCTGTGCAACAATTATAAAGTACATTTCAAACACACTGAAAAATATAACTAAGTCTGATGGGGGTGTTTAGCCTTGAGCATCCCTGATTTTAGTCACTGGTTTTTGGAAATAGTCAATACATAAAGGATCCAAAGCCTTACAGAAAAAGTGGGGTGGAAACAGATTCAGTCTAAATAATGAAGTGTTCTAATGGGTCCCCAAGGACTACAGCAAGACTTCCCAATGAAGGGTCGGGGAGGGGTCAGTTGTTCTATGGTCCGTGTATTTAGGAAACAGGCCATGCCATTTCTTACCCTAGGAAAATCAGAATTCACATAGTAAAGTAATGCTCTCAGTCCTAAAATGGAAAACAAAAACCGTGTTTTTTTACTGAACATTTCCCAAACTGATTTGGCTACCTAAGCCCCTCTCCTTCTACTCCCAACTCAAGTAACAACTAAGAACATCTCAAACTAAGACCACTCTTTGGAAACACGGGCAGATCAGCTGATCAGCGCCCTTCATGACGGTCCCCACCAGCCCTCTAATCCTACCTCAACAATCTGCCACAGACACACCTGTCTGCCACCACAGCAAGCCCACTGCCAACCCCGTAGACGCCCTGGTGGCTCACGGGCTCCATGCCGTGGCACATGCTGTTTCCTCAGCATAAATACCCTGCTGTCTTTGGCCTCCCTAGCTGGTCAGTGCCTACTCATCCTTTACGTTAGAGTAAAACCTGCTCTGCTGGGGAAGCTTGAGCAAACCTGCCTCTAGGGCTTCCATTTACATTCCAATCTTATCCATTCTAGACATTTCCTCAATATATTATGATTGTCTTCTTCTGTGAACTCCCTATACACAGGTCTAAGTGAGATCTCTGGAGAGTAGGACTTTTTCCTTTTGGTCTTGCACTAAGGTAGACTGGCAGATGGGAGATTCTTAACAAATAATGGTTAAATGAATGAATAAATAATATAAGCACTTCTCAGGGAGGTGAGCCAAAACCGAATAGCCGTTAAATTAAGATACCCATTTTCTTATTTTATCCACAAATCTATGGTATTAGAATTCTTACTAAAAGTATATTCCTGAATGACTCCAGATTTCCCCATTTGTTACCAGGTGAAAAAGCAAATGGACTTAATGCCCCTGAATTATACACTTAAAAATGTTTAAAATGATAAATTTTATATTATGTATATTTTGCCACAATTTTTAAAAAGCAAATGGAAACAAGAAACATTTGAAGGTTTTTTTGTTTTTTTCTGATTGCTGGGGGGGTGGGGGGAGGCACAGTAGAGTAATACAGTACCTACAATCTTTTTTAACCAATTTCTTTGAACAGACCAGCAATTTTAAAATGTGCTGAGCTGAAACTGAAAACAAAACTGAGCGTAAAAAAAAGTAAACAAGTGAAGAAAGTTATAAAAGACACGTGTTTTTATTATGAAATTGAAACACAAAGAGCCCCTTAATTAGAGATAATAGAGAAGCATTGCTGCAAATTACATCCCCATTAGTACCACTTAAATTGCAAGGGACAGCTTACAGCTCACAAGTGACTATAAAGTTAGTTAACCGGTTTTACAATAAAACACATTCTCATACCACATAAGAACTCTCTGTGAGAGAGATTTTTATGTAGCTCATAAGCCTATTCCTAAAGATATCCCAGTAGAGGGGTTCCTAGTGGACTTTGATCCATGCGAGATGCTTGTAACAACAGATCCCTAAGGCATTTACTCCTCATAAATTTTCTTCAAAGGGGACAACATTTCTGGTTTATTTTAGAATAATCTGTAGTCGTAACTTTATAGGCAAGCTGCTTCTTTATTCTAGATCCTCAATCAAAAGCTCTGGTATTTATAAGATATGCCGAAAAACCAACCACATTTAAACTTGATCCATCATTCACATGACTTATAAATACATGGACCAGTACATTCTGCTACTTTTATCTTTGTCACCCTTAAAATTAAAGCATTTTTTTAATTGGCTTAACTAAGATTTTCCAGGTTTCCCTTGTAAGAAGGCAGCATGTAACTATGATGAAAAATGATCAAAGAAGAAGAAATTAATACCTAAAACAGAAAAGATACTTTCCTAGAAACAGGTACAGCATAGCAGGTAAACAGCATTAATAACAACTTTCTAAAACAAACACAAAAAAATCCTCCTACAATTTTCTCTGTTTGTATCTTACAGCTATTGTTTTTGTTAATCAAATGTGGAAAAGATAAAGAAAAAAGTATTATCCATTTACTATCATGATTTGGCAGGAGACAATAAATGTAGTATCTTCTATCACCTTATTTTTATTGAAACTAAGGCCAGGAATTTTTGTCCTTTTAAACTTTACCCCATGATCTGTTATAGGCTACACCGAGTTAATGGATCTATTTTTTTCCCATACTTTTTGTAGACAGATAATCCAGGATCATAAATTAGAAGAAGCCAGTTCATCTAGAATGAGCAAGTGCAGCTGAGCAGCCATCAGCTGCTTCCTCTTTATCCCACTGAGCAATTACTAAACAGTCGAGCTACAGAGACATTACCGGACATCAACACACCTCTCACTTCCGTTTCTTGCTTCCTTTTCCTGTAAAGATTTGGACCAAATAGATAAATTCTGCTGGTACCTAAATGACTAAGGAGAGGAGTATAAAGTAAAATCTATTTAAACAATTCTGCATGATTTGCCATGCCCTGTCATTCATTATGAGGGCATAATTTTCTCCAAATGAATAAAGTACCAAATGCCGTTATTTCGCTGCTACTTGATTTACTACTAAGCCCGAGTGTTTAGACTCTGACAAAATGGACTCATTAAAATGATCTTTTAGCTTCCTCACTGTGCAGTTTTCTTTGCCTGGGTCCATGACTGTCCCTCCACAGGATTCTAAACTCGAATTTCTGACTCATCCTTCTGTTGATGTCTTGGAGCTGACAGTGTCCCAGCCTGTCCCTCACAACTTAGCCCAATTCCCCCAAACTTCACTTCTGACATGCCAGATTTAGATACCAACCAGCCTACCTTCTAGCTGACCCAATTCCAGACACTGGCACCCCTGGCCTGCCACTTTAATTGTAATTTCTAGACTGGATAATCCACAGAATAATGGGTATGAAGTTACTTTGCAGTAATGCTTCAAGCTATTTTGGGAGGTAGGAGAACAGACTCATTTGCCATAGCCAAAGACTCAGACTAGATCATAAGGACTCTGATTCAGTGAGTGACAATATACCAAGGGAAAGATTAGATCTTATTAGCAAATTATGAAACATGCAAGAGATTCAACTATAATATATGATCCACTGAATAAGGTTTCTCATCCAAACATAAGTGAAGAGCAATTGGTTACTGGTATCAGATCATTATACATTATTTAAAGAACACTGTATATTATTTAAAGTATGCGAAAATAGTAAATAGAGTGTGTTTGGTTGTTCTCAACAAATCTTGTTCATATAATCACAAATTTAAAAGAACCTCTGGATCATACCATAGGGGTGAGGGTTAGGGGGGAGACACAGAATAGCATGTATGGTCTCTTGTCATTTCAGCAAAAGCCAAACATGTTGGGAGAATAGGAGTTCTCAGGTCTATGTAAAACCCACTGGTAGAAGCAGAATGTTTGAAACTTGTAGGCTTCTGTCTGTGCTGATGGAGCTCTTCTCTCACCATTTGAATGATATATGTTTACTAAGAATAAGGAAGCTATTCAGGCTAATTGGACCTATTATATTAAGTAATTTAACTATATATTATTCAAACTGACAAAATATGAGTTCAAAAATAATTGTTTCTATGAAAACTAAGTTGAAAGCCTTGGGAATCTTTTATAAAGGCAAATTGCCAAGAAAAATGCTGTTGAATTGGGTGCAAGTGAGGCTACTCTAAAAAATTAGAGAGAAATGTATAAAAATCTAGCATTCTGCACTCATGTCTGGAGAGGTTTTAAGCTCTAGGATTACAAGATTTTTATTTTTTATAAAACAATACACTTCAAAATACATTATGCCCATTATGTTTCTATAAGATTAGATGAGCATGAAGACAGATATGGAAAGGTGTAAATATGGGTTTCCTGTTTTTGTATTATTTTGTTTCGAAAGCAGTTACGGCTTGGGGGAGAGGTGAGGGAAAAAAGATTGTCCATGAGAAAAAAGTTACACAACAAATAACATCAGATATAAAGAGAATCATGAAAGGATGGTCATTCAAATAGTAATGGTGGTTATCTTGAAACAATTTTAGCTTTCATACATTTCTTTATGTTTGAATATTTTACAATGAGCAGTATTTTACATAATAACAAGAAAAATGAAACTAGTTTTTTCATTTTTGATTTTTTTTACTATTAAAAAGAGAAAAGAGACCATGGGACTAATTTTAGGGAAAAATCAATGACTAGACATTGCATGAAAATGACTTTTGATCCTCGATGACCTGCTCTTACACAAGAGGGGAGTGACTGCAGTGAACCACCCGTGCTCCACCCAATTTCTATAACCAAAAGTTTCATTCTTCAGGGAGTCAAAGGATGTGCTGTTTTCAAACCTCATACTCTCAGTTGGCAACACTTGGCCTTATTTCCATACTTTCTTCTCCATCTTTGTCTGCACTGTTTTAATAGAAAATTAGCATCACCTTTTATATATCTATGTCCTGTAGACTTACTTATAATTCCTAGCCAGCCTTTCTACTGGTGGATTTTCAATATTTAACTCTGGGCCAGTGCTTCATTCAAGCAATGCATGTTACAGGTTATGGTTTATTTGTAAGGGCAACACATTAGCCTTTGGCTTCCCGATAGGGGACATCAGATCGGAAGGTGTTAATTGCAAGGGTTAGGAGACTTTAAGTTCCAATGATATAGTCCCAAATATACAAGGGGAAAAAAATCCTAAAGAAATCTTGATTTTTTTAAGAAAGTCTGCTTAACTTAAGGAAAAATTTCATAGGGAACAAATTCTTGAAAAAGAAATTATAACTTTGCTACAGTGCAAACTAATAATTCAACAAGACCTGGGACCTGAAAGAATCCAGCTCTTCTTACTATGTTCCAGCAATTCTTTGGAGATCTTGAGAAGTGAACATTCACATATTCTTGAACACTGTTTTCTAACATTTTCCCTTTTCCAATAAAGCTCATTCCTTAGACTTCAGTACTGCTTAAAAAAAAAAAAAAAAAGGCCATCCTCTACACAGTCTATTCTTTCTTCTCTACTAATTCAATTATTCATTAGACAGGTTTACATTTATGGTGTGCATCAGGTACTCTACCTAATGCTAACTCATACGTAGGGGCAATTCAGGCTCACAGAAGTTACCAAACACGTGGGTATTTCTATATGGAGAGTAAGTGGTAAAACTGGAATTCAGACACATCTGGAACCTCCTGTATTCCAGGTGAGAGCAAGTATAATGTGTCCAAGACAGGGACATGAATCCTCCAATCCTCCATTTTTGCTAACTGCTTAGTTAATGAAAATCTACCTTTAGGGTAGATTCCATAAGATGAGGTTTACCTTGCAGTGGTTCCATCACCTTGGTTGGGATCTAGAACTGTTTGTCTATAAATTTCCCCAGGATGATTTGAGAGATAAAAATAGAGTATTCTCACGCTATTGCAGACTGACACCAATTTACCAGGTCCACTGCAAAAACTCATCCATCCACTCTGAGTTAAAAACATGGTGACTAAGAAGAAACCTTCCTCATGTGGCCCTATAGTTCATACCAGACTATAACGGACGCTGTTTCCTGTTTTATTAAAAGTTGCCTGGAGGTAGAAATCGGAGTGCATCTCAGCACTGCAGCCTTTGGCTTATGCTAGAGTCCTGACACTGATCCTGCCTGTCTCACTTCATGGCTGTCCTCATCCTGTCTTAATAATTCATTTGGTTTTACTTTCACTTACACACAAACACACATACCACACAAATGTATCACTAGAAGTTATTACTCTATTTAATATTAATGTCAACATCAAGTATTCTAAGTCTAAAATTGCAATTACTTCTCACGAGGAAGAAAATATGGTTAATTCCATACATCGTTTCTCCTGAAAGTAATAATTAGATTACTCAGATGCTATACACACTGTAATGCACAAAACCAGACCTTTAAGTCTTGTGGTTTTGAAAGCAGCAATCAAACATGAAAATCATCTAGTTCAGCAGGATTAAAGAGTTTGCAAATCATCTGCTTTCCATTTTTCTTCTCTATATCCAGTTACTGCAAAGACAGTCAATATAGTGTGGAAGGGGAATTATCAACTTTGGTGTCAGGAATCCCAGGTTCTCCTTCTGGCTCTATCACTAACCTGACATGTGACCATAAACAAATGCCTAACTTCTCTGGTCTTAGTTTCCTTATATGTGAAAAGAAAAGAAAGATGAACAAATAACCGCTAAGACCTCTTCTAGTCCAATCCCCTCTCATTCTAGTTTCCATTTTGGACCCACTGATCCGGCCTATGACGATGCTGCTCTACTTAAAACTTTTACTGGGATTAAGTGTGAACTTTTGTTTTCATTGTCTAGCACCCCCATTAGAAAAAGAAGATCACATTGTTATAAGACTGAGCAAACAACTGCTCTAATTTGTCCCTGGTTTTATTGAGACAGAACCGACATACAACATTGTATTAGTTTATGGTATACAACATAATGATTTGATACACGTATATACAGTAAATGATCACCATAATAAGTTAACATCCACTGCCTCACAGTTACAATTTTTTTCTTAAGATGAGAACTTTTAAGATCTACTCTCCTAACAACTTTAAAATATACAATACAGTATGATTAAGTATAGCCACCATGCTGCACATTACATCTCTAGGACTTACTTATCTTATACCGGGAAGTTAGTACCTTTTGACCCCCTTCACCCATTTCCCTCACCTCGGCAACCACAAATCTGGTCTGTTTCTATGAGTTCCATCTTTTTTAGATTCCACATAAAAGTGAGATCATACAGACGCCATAAAGAACTGAGGAAGCAGGAGAGATGGAGTACTACCAACTTCTCTGTGAAATGAAATTTGTGGTTGTTTGACACTGTTGACAAAGGATGTTATTAGACTGTTAAGAATTACAAATGAGGTTAGAAGGACTGTTAGATATTAAGCAGATTCTATTTCACAATAATTAACAAGGATAGAAGACTACACATGCTAAATCATGTCAGAAATTTCCTTCGGCTCTTTCAGGCATGCCAGGAAGAATTTGAGTCACTTTTATTGCTTATCCTATTCCTGTGCCCCTGAAGGGGAAGGAGAGCAGGAGGAAGAGCGTTAGTCATCCGCAATTAATTACTCATTGAATTTGCTAAACCATGATCATTTTTCCTTTTGAGCTTTCATCTAAGTATCTCTAAGAACTTCTGAATATTAATTATAACAACACTGTCCTGAAATAATTTGGGGCTTTGATTAAAATCGCGTGCCCTACTTTTGATTACTCTCTTCAAGTGCGGAGCCTAAAAAAATCCTCGAAGGTTAGAGTTTAGAAAGATGTTAAGCACATCAAACCCCACACCTCACCTTTTACAGATGAGGTTCTGAGACTACAGAGCTTAAGAGACTTGCATGATTTCACCTAGCTAATCTCAAAGCAGATTTAGCATACAATGAACCACATCCTGTTCTCCGAGGCCTCCCTTGAGCTTGTGCCAAAATAACATATTTCATAATAATCTTCCACCCATTCACCCCCTAAGTTACTTAAAAACTTTAATTTATGGATAACTTTCTTAGACACAAGGCCAGCATGTTGGTGGGCATGCCTCTGCTGCCATATTATGGGTGATCTGGGAGCCTAAGCAAAATATATTTTCCTTCCTGAGATTTTTTATATTTATGTCATCCTCTCAAAATTAAGGTAAGATTAGGTTAATCACCAATACATGAGAGCTGCATACAGTTTTGGAGTTGAATAAAATGAACAGTGTGGGCTTCCCTGCTGGCGCAGTGGTTAAGAATCCGCCTGCCAATGCAGGGGACACGGGTTCGAGCCCTGATCCGGGAAGATCCCACATGCCGCAGAGCAACTAGGCCCGCGACCCACAGCTACTGAGCCCGCGCACCACAACTACTGAAGCCCACACGCCTAGAGCCCGTGTTCCGCAACAAGAGAAGCCACCGCGATGAGAGGCCCGCGCACCACCACAGTGAAGAGGAGCCCCCACTTGCTGCAGCTAGAGAAAGCCTGCCGCAGCAACGAAGACCTAACACGGCCAAAAATAAATAAATCTTTCATTTAAAAGAAATAAAATAAAATGAACTGTGTTCAAATCCAAGAAAGCAGTCCCTAAACATCAAAAGGAAGTTCACTTTATCTGGCTAGTAACATTAGAACCTGAGTTCAAGCATCATGTTACCTGCAAGGGATCACAATCACTGGTGAAATAGCTTTTAAGTGACCCATGGTGCCTAAGCTTCTCTGGGGAACAGTGAGCCTGTGCTGGGGGGGTGGTGAAGACACTGGAGTATGACTGAGAAAGAAGAGAACATGGAGAGGATATCTAAAGAATATTTCAATTAATTCACAATATGGCATAAGTCTGGCTCTCACGCCACACTTTTCTCAAGGGAAGACCATACTAACATGTTTAGATGGTATATTAGCAGCATGCAATAATTACATCATAAGTTCTCAAGCAGAGGCAGTCTACTGCAAGTACTTTCTTTGCTGCCAGTTACCATAGGCTGTTTTAAGTTAGAAACTGAAGAGCAACACTGAATACTGTAGAAATGCACTTTGCTCAGTAATACTTGTTACAATATTTGATTATCCATTTGGTTGTTACAGAAAAATTCTTAACTGTAATTGACGGTTGTTGCTGTAGTAGTATATTGCCTATATTTCTACCTCTACTAATGGGCTTTATGTGCTAGATTTTAATATCTTTGAGCCTGGGCAAGTGCACAAGTCTTTTTAAAAGAAACATGGTTTACTTGCACAAAACTGATCAGTTTTGAGAGATCGTAAATGCCCTTGAAGTGTGAGTGTGAAACAAATGGTGAGAATTTGAATTGGTCCCTCTTATTACAGTATTGAAATTAAGTCTACTTAATTTATCAAGTCATGTTCATGCCCTGATTTTATATACTTGTATCTATCATTTTTATATATATATAAATTTATTTATTTTATTTATTTAGTCTTGGCTGCGTTGGGTCCTCCTTGCTGCGCGCGGGCTTTCACTAGTCGCGGTGAGCGGGGGCTACTCTTGGTTGCGGTGACTCCTCTTGTTGTGGAGCACGGGCTCTAGGCACACTGGCTTTAGTAGTTGCGGCATGCAGGCTCAGTAGTTGTGGCTTGCAGGCTCTAGAGCGCAGGCTCAGTAGTTGTGGTGCATGGGCTTAGTTGCTCCACATCACATGGGATCTTCCCGGACCAGGGATCGAACTCGTGTCCCCTGCATTGGCAGGCGGATCCTTAACCACTGCGCCACCAGGGAAGCACAAAGTTCTTAAGAATCAGACAGACCAGGCTCCTCCCATCAGTAGCCACAAGACCCTGGGCTTATTCCCTTACCCCCTTAAGCTTCAGTCTTTTCATCCCCAAAGTGAGGATAGTAAATGAATCCCCCCTCAAAGAACAGTTGGGAAAATTAAATGAGATAATACAAATAAACAACAGCAAATGTTAAGCACACAGTAAGCACTCAATCAATTAACTCTTAAACTTGCTTCAAAACAACTGACCTGTCTTTACATCAGCTGGTTAGCTCTTAATGGTTTATGCAGTTGTGAAGAGCAAAGATACTCATGAGGCATTTCCTTAAGGATGCTATTTTCTTCTCTCCTGGAAAGCTGTTTTTAAAAATTAACATAGGCTAGTGTGTCGCTTTCAATATTTTTTTTTAATTTGAAAGTACTGGGCTTAAACTAACACATCTATCCACCATTATTTTTTATTTTTTCAGAGACATTCAGAAAATGATGTGAAATTATATTGACCTAGGTTGCATTAGAGCTTCTCATCTGAACACTGAATCCTTTGTCTCCACCCTTGTAGTTTCTTTCCTTTGTTTTCTACCTTTTGCTTTACTCTGTCTCACTAGGCTCTGTTAACTCCTCAAAGAAAGCACAATGACCAGAAAAAGAAATTTAAAAAAAAAAGATTATAAGTAATAGTTGAAAACAAATAAATTGAGTTAATAGAGCCCAAAGTATGGAAGTTTCATGACCTAAAAACAAATACCTCTAGAGAATAAATGTGTACCCTTTTTGGCTTTTTCTTTGTGTCTTGCATAATGTCACAAGCCTGCATTCCTGGTAACATACATTGCAATGTCCAAGAAAGCATAAAAATTCATTTTATAGCGCTCATAGGAATATTCCTTGACTGTATCATCTCTTTCAGATATTCAATTTACTTTAATTTGCTATGGTAGGGCCAGAATTACATTATAGAAATAATGCCAGGATATCTGTTTGGTTAATGTTCTGCCAAAAATAAAGAATTGGCTTTCTGCTTAGATTTATCAAAGTTCTACTCCAAATTGTAGACAAGGTAGAGTGTTATATTGGCAGAATATCAGGTCAGGTGTTCCTTACATTAGGTATCGGTAGACTGAAATCATCAATGATTCACTTCAGAAAATAAATTCTGTTCTATTTCAAAATAAGGATTACATGCATCCTATAAATGGCTCCCAACTCTTTTGTTCTCATGCGCCGCCTAGTGTTACTTAAGGGAATATTTAGCTAAATTCTCATCCTGGCTGGGAAGATGAAAGGCTTACTCTGGAAAGAGATCATCTAGTCCAAAGCCCTGCCCTCATTTTTCATATGAAGCCGACTCTTTGCTTTCTGGAGGTAACACAGATAATTACTGACTATCCTTAGATATGGGATTATATATTATTCTGGGATAGTGGGGGACATTCTCCATAACACCCTGCTGACTTACTCTATTTACTGTTCATAATCATCATCATTTACTAACAGTTTCAGGGACATAGAACTGAGGTATACACAATATTCATCATGGAAACTTAAGTATTACAGTGGCTTTGGAGTGAGACGCATAGCTGTGATTTGGAGAAAGTTATATATTTCACTCATCCTCTGTTTCATCATCTGTAAAATGGGCATCATCACATGTATCATCATCATATCTATCTCAGGGGGCTGTTATGGATTTTTTAAAAAAGAAATATGTAAAGTCCCTATTAGAGTTTATGATCCGTGTAAGCAGTCAATTAACGGCAGCCACTTTCAACATTGTATGAGTATCCCCACAGAATGGAGTTCTCAGAAGTCAATACTTGGTTGTATAAGAACCCACCTGGGCAAATCAAACACAGATTTGTACAATAACTGGAGTACCCTTGCTTTCTCCTTACTAGCAATCCTCCTCCTGTGATGTGCTCACAGGGTGATGGGTGAGAGTTGTGACTCTAGCGCCAATAGGTGGGGCTCAAACCCCAGCTTCTCCACATAGAGCCCAGTGACCCCAGACTTCCCGATTGACTTCTCTGTGGTGAAGTTTCAACATCTGTCACATAGGGATCATGATAATTACCTATCTCATTGGGGTTTTTTTGTGGGGATTAAATATGTTGATATATGTACCTGGCACATAGCAAATGCTATATAATTTACCTGTTATTTAAGTATTAGCTGTAAGTTAAAGCAAAAGTCAACCACTTGGCCTAAGTACTAATAACACTTGTAGATCTACTAACTGATATTCAAATAAACCTAAATTTTCAAGAAAAAGATTGCTACAATATAACAACTGATTTCCTTAATCAGAAAGAACTAGGAAAACGTCTATATTTTAGGTGTTTCTAATAGATATTGTTTAAAAAATGTCACCTTTCGGAAAGATCCTTTTTGATAGAAGCATTTCTGTTTTAGTTTAACCAATAACAACCATTTCCCCTGATTTCTTTCTCTAAGCCCCGGACTGTGCTGTGTACTTGTGGTCATTCTGTCACCTAATCCCAAGGAAGGAGGGCATGCCCCATTTTTCCCAACTATACAGATGAGGAACTGAAGCCTTAGAGGAATTAAGTAACTTACCCAAGTTCACAGAGCTAGCATGTACAAAAAGACAACAACAGTAACCAGAATCCCAATCCAGGAATGTTTATAACTACTATATTAAATGGCCTCTCCACTTACAAATGGTTGAAATCATGTCCTGTAAACACTTCAAAGTGAAACAGTCCCCAGATCCCAAACTGTTTAACCTAAGTCTCAGTTTTCCCTAGATATAAAATGAGAGTAATCAGATCAGATCAGATGGTCCAAGATACTAAAAATTCTAGAATTTAAAACAAATATTTCCACTTCATGCATCCTGTTGGTAAATCTAGGGATTTTTTAAAAATTTAAAATACATCTACTCATGATTTTTCTGTCGGATTCTCTAATTATTTAGTGTTCTAAAAATTATAAATCGTCCATATCATCTATAATTTTTAAAATTATAAATAAATCATCTACATATAAACAAAAGTTTGCTTTGGTATTATCTAATTCTCTATTCAAGAGCTATAAAAAATATCTCTTCTTATGTACATATTAATTCTATTTGGTCATTTTAATGATGCTTAAATATTCTACAAGTCTAGAGTAAAGAAAAAATATCACCCCACGGGGTCTAACTTCTCAATAAAAGTATACAATGCTTTAAATCTGTAACAAAAATATCCAATGTTATAAAACTCGCTTGTTGATTAATTCTACGTATTCTTCTCTTAGACTATAATATTTAAATATTTTATGTTAAAAATGTCATCACTTTAACCATTTACTCATTGGTCAGTCTCAATTTCTGTATTTCAGTAAATATAAAACAAGAGAGAAATGGGCTTCCCTGGTGGCGCAGTGGTTGGGGGTCCGCCTGCCGATGCAGGGGACGCGGGTTCGTGCCCCGGTCCAGGAGGATCCCACATGCCGCGGAGCAGCTGGGCCCATGGGCCATGGCCGCTGAGCCTGCACGTGCGGAGCCTGTGCTCTGCAGCGGGAGAGGCCACTCAAAAAAAGAGAGAAATCTGCCAAAAATCAGACTAAATATTAGCAGACAAAAACATCACCTGCTTGGCATTCTGTTTTTATTTTCCTCAAGTCAGCCAGACATATTTATTAGAAAAAGAAAGACAGTAATATTAGTTCACTTTTTCATTCTTAGCACTCAATTAACACACATCCAACAACTGGAAAGGTACTTGTTATTATAGTACTGACATGATAGCACTAAAGTCAGTCTAAGCCCCCGTAAATCATCCTGTACAGCCAAACTGTTTAATGGCCTGGCCATTGAAGGTGAATTCCATCTTAGTTCCTAAGATAAGGGAACTGAGCTCTTGATAAGTTAACATATTAGTGTAGCAACTACATCTGGCATGGAAGGGAGAGGAGGACACCACCCACATCCCTGCCCACCCATCCTGAGGTCCGTAATCTTCCACCCACACCATTCACTTTCTCTTCACAGCACTCATAACGCTGACATGTTTAGTAACTGTCTCTCTTACCCCATCAAAATTCAGGTTCCATGACATCAAGAATTAACCCTTCTTCTCACTCCTGTATCCTAGTGCCTGGAATAGTATCTGACACAAACTAGGTGCTGGGAAAATATATCTACTAAGTAATAAAAATAAATTATGCAGGCAGTTGAAAAATGACTTTCTCTTTCTGGATAATTTTTATCCCTAATCCCTTGCTGTTAGCTGTTGTCTTGTCCACCGCTCCACCCACTATAAGCAATCTCCTCCTGCCTCGGCTAACAATTATCTCAATGTGAAAGCTCCTCATAGTCAAGGGCAGACAGGGATGGTTTGATGCTGAGCTGTTAAGGGTCTCCCCTGAGTTCTGAGGATGCTTGCTCTTAAAGGGCACCACTTTCCTCCTGGGCAGGAGACACTTCACCTTTTACCTCTCCTCTTGAAACTTCTTTCTTAGGAGCTTTTTCATAGACTAGATGCTCTCATTCAGCAACATGAGCTTTGTACATCTCCATCATGTCTGGCGTTACAAGGTTCTTTCCGTATTGAGAGACTTGTGTCTTGTAAGCAACTTCATCTTTCATCATGAGATGCACACATCATCTCTCCCATCCTAAATTTATTTATTTATTTATTTTTGGCTGCATTGGGTCTTCGTTGCTGCGCGCGGGCTTTTCTCTAATTGTGGTGCGCGGGCTTCTCATTGCGGTGGCTTCTCTTGTTGTGGAGCACGGGCTCTAGGCGTGCGGGCTCAGTAGTTGTGGCTTGAGTGCTCTAGAGTGCAGGCTCAGTAGTTGTGGTGCATGGGCTTAGTTGCTCCGCGGCATGTGGGATCTTCCTGGACCAGGGCTTGGAACCCGTGTCCCCTGCATTGGCAGGCGGATTCTTAACCACTGCGCCACCAGGGAAGCCCATCTGCCCCATTCTGATCACGACATCCACAAGATGCACTCTTGCACTGAAGCCTTGCCTTCTAAATAAAAACCTGGGAATCATTTAATACTGTGAGGGATGGACAAGCCTACATCCACAGCTCCCTTTAGACACCCTCTGCTCCACCCCTACAGCCCCCTTCCCAAAGCTACAGTAGTTCTGGGAAGGCTCACGTCCAAAGTGCACATGAAGGCACTAGACTGACCATTACTTTGGCCTTTCCATACTGCATTCACCTGGTTACCTCTACTTGGAAGTAGATCTCATCTTGCCAAACCCGAGAGAAGGCCAGCAGGCTGCAGCAGGCTGGTCCTTCACGCTACGGCGTGGTTTGTAATACCAACCTTCACCTCGTGCTTTGGGAGCTGGTGAGCATAAACCTCACAGACTCTCAGGCCCCTTCCGATAGGGGCATAAGCAATGGGACAATTGGTAGCCCTGCTGCTATCACACAGCATCATCCTGAGCTTGGGTGTGTTGTGCTAACTCTTAGCCTGCTTTATCCTCCACTGTCTCCTAAATTGTATTGATACTTGATGTCACTTGAAACAGGCCTTTTTCTTGACAGCCTTGACAAGCCAGAAACCCACATCCACGACTGGGCACAGACCTACAGGCCTTGCAGAGCCTTGGGAGAAGACCACAGTCCATGCCAGGTATGAGAGCACCTGAGGAGTTTTTTAAACGCACAGATTCCTGGCCTTTATTCTCAGGAAATTTTGATTCAGGAAGATGAAGAGTGAGGCCAGAGGATCTGTATTCTTTAAAAGTTTATTCACTACTGTCACTTCTGCCAACCCCTCAAACATCCCCCTCACGACGTCTGAAGCAGATTCACTTTGGGAACAGACTTACCTAAACCACATTCCTATCAGCAATGCAAAAAGAAACAAGAACTACTTTGTTTTCCTCTCAGAACAAAGGGAGTACTCATTCATTCATTCATTTACTCATCTGTGCATCCAGCACAATGCTGAAAATCTGCAGGGAAATAAAAGATGAATAAGATGCAGTTCCTGTTGCCAGGAATGACTACGTTAGTTACGGGATCCAGTGCAAAATAAAAGCATGGGGCCCCTTGCTCAGAAAATATTAAGCACTTCAAGACGGTGACAGCAGAGCATTAAACCAAGCACAGGGCCCATCTAAGCGTGGGCAAAGCATGTTCATTTTGGGAGCCGACTGACCTAAACAACACTCCTATGAACACGAACAAAAAGCAACAAGAAGTACTTTGTTTTGCTCTCAAAACAAGGAGAGCCCTCAGCTACGCCCATGACAGTGGCCCTGCTTATGTATAAAGCAGGAATCTAGAACATTTCCACTTGAGAAATGAAGTTCAAAAAGGCAAAAAGTAATGAGGTAATAAAAAAAATTATTATCATTAAGAAAAGTTATTATCATTAAGAGTCTCTATTGCAATCAATTTTTCTAGTTGAATAACTAGCCCTTGCTCTTCCAATGACTGTGCTTAAATAAGAACAACACAGAATGATGAATTAACATTCTTTATTACTTTGGGGTTTTCCTGGATACTATTGCCTTCTAGAGGCTGTAACAATGAGTCCTTACAAATAAAAGCCCGCTTTGTAGAGATGATTGAGGCATAAGCAAGTGACATCCATGGGTTCATGAAAAGGAAAGAATAAAAGTTCTTCATTTCTACATAACTCACAATGGCTCCTAAGTATCCTAATCTTCTAATGAAATGAAAAAAAAAAAAAGTGTGAAAATTTTCACTTAAGACAGCTGACTTCAAACTTAAATTAATCCAAATGCCCTTAATAAATGAGCTCTTCCACACCTCAGAACATGATTCTTGCTAAGCCATTTGTCAAATTCATATTCTGACACTTCATGTTAGTAATCATCATGATTCCATAATATAGAATTATGTAATTTAGGAAGTTGACTGCACCCAGACAAAACTATAATCCAAAAAGATACATGCACCCCTATGTTCATAGCAGCACTGTTCACAACAGCCAAAACATGGAAACAACCTAAATGTCCATCAACAGAAAAAAATTATTTATCCATTCATCAACAGGTGAATGGATAAAGAAGATGTGGGGGGTGTGTGTGTGTGTGTGTGTGTATACACACACACACACACACACACACACACACACACACACACTGGAATACTACTCAGCCATAAAAAAGAATGAAATAATGCCATTTGCAGCAACATGGATGCAACTAGAGATTATCATACTAAGTAAAATAAGTCAGAAAGAGAAAGACAAATACCATATGGTGTCACTTATATGTGGAATCTAAAATATGGCACAAATGAACCTACCTACAAACTCATAGACATAGAGATCAGACTTGTGGTTGCCAAGGGGTGGGGGTAGGGAGAGGGATGGACTGGGAGTTTGGGGTTGGTAGATGCAAACTATTACATTTAGAATGGATAAACAACAAGGTCCTAATGTAGAGCACTGGAAAATGTATTCAGCATCCTGTGATAAACCGTAATGGAAAAGAATACAAAAAAAGAATGTATATATGTGTATAACTGAGTCAATTTGCTGTACAGCAGAGATTGGTACAACATTGTGAATCAACTATACTTCAATTTAAAAAAAAAGAAGTTGATGGCTATTTTGTTGTATGTATTTGGGGATCTATAAATCCGAATCTTGGTATTTATTCCTATCCTTTTAAGGCCGAAGAATTTTTTTTTTTTTAAGTGCAGACCAAAAGCATGACTGAAACGCTCGCGCTTCCTAAACACAGGGCTTAAGAGTTCTTTGTGTGGTTCCTGATTGTCGAGGCTACTACATTAGCAGCCAAAGTGCCAAAGATGTGGTTCTTAGACATTTACTGTTTCATGGTTGTTTTGCCTTATTTGTATTCTGACATAATACTCAGCTTCAGAACATTACAAATAGCAATCAACAAAATTAAAATGAACACAGCTCTAGAGTATGCGGAAATGGCAGTAGAGAGGAATCGAAATCTCTAAACGAAAGCATGTACAGAGTAACAGGGCTTTATTTTGCTTATAAGATACCTACCTAGATGGTAAGGGATGTGTTCTCTCCGAAGACAGAGGAGGAAAAGCCAGGAAAGGAGACCTCTCTTGTGCTTTTTCTAGCCATTTTTAGAAGGCGCTTGAACATTCAAATTTGCGACACTGAAACCATGGAAGGAATGGCAGAATGTGAGCTGTTCAGGACTCCCCACCCAAAATTGAAGTAGAGTTGATTTACA
Source organism: Physeter macrocephalus (assembly GCF_002837175.3). Classification (NCBI taxonomy): domain Eukaryota; kingdom Metazoa; phylum Chordata; class Mammalia; order Artiodactyla; family Physeteridae; genus Physeter; species Physeter macrocephalus. Next base: position 33,408,035 of record NC_041223.1, on the reverse strand, counting down.
ATGTTGTGTTAGTTTCAGGTGTACAGCAAAGTGATTCAGTTTTATATACAAAGTGTTTCATATATATATATATATATATTCTTTTCAGATTCTTTTCCCTTATAGGTTATTAAAATATTGAGTATAGTTCTCTGAGCTATACAGTAGGTCCTTGCTGGTTATCCCCACTCACTTTTAAGAAAAGTGAAAAGGGAGATTGTCAAGTATAGAATTACAATTAATTTTACACAGTGAAAAAACAAAATTTACAAATACTTTCCAAATTTACTAAGAAAAAAAAGAATTTTGCTGAATTCAGTGTACATTTTGGACTATACTTTTTCTGCAGTCCACTGACAAATGTAATACATATGCAACATTCCAGTTTATGGTTTTACTTAAAACTAAGAATGTAACGTCTATATCTAATTGCTGTTTTAAACTTACTGTCAAATAAGTTTATGTTATTATCAAAACACCTCATGTACACCTTAACTAGCAAAGCCCATATGACAGCTCTAAAAGAAAGACACTTAAGTAGTCTTCAGAATTATTCTTTTTGAAATACAGACCAGCTCTGGAAATTCTGACTCGGTAAGTCTGGGGTGAGGCCCAAGCATGTTTTATTTTTAAGATAAAAATCTCTAAACTCCCTAGGTGGTTCTGAGACCAGCAGCATTAGCAAAATCTGGGCACCTGTTTCATCGCAGTTTCTGGAACATCACCCAGACCTACTGAATTAGGAATTCACTGGCGGAGGGGAAACACTCTGCAGTTTAACAAGCCCTCCAGGTGATTTTGCTTCATGTTAAAGTTTAAGGATAGCTGTTTAATCCAAAAATTCCTTAGGTCAAAACCATCTGTCTTGTGATTACTAAAAGCTACCAGACCTATCACCAGACTTCTTTTTTTTAACAGTTTCTACCTTCAACACACAAGTCGAAATAAATCTCAGAAACATATTACTCCATATAAGGATCTAACAGCTGATACTTTGGAAAAGTCCCTACAAGCAATCACTTTCGCCACCCTGATCTCAGCCACCAGCTCCTTCCCGGGTGAGCGCAGAGGTCAGAGAACTTTTGCTATAAAGGCCAGATAGTAAATGCTTTTTGCACAGCAGGTCAAATGGCCTCTGTCTCAACCACTCCTCTGCCATTCACAGTACACAAATGAATGGGTGTGGTTGGGTTCCATTAAAACTTTATTTACAAAAACGGGCGTCAGGCCAGATTTGGCCTAAGAGCTGTACTTTGCTGACTGCTGGGTTTAAGAAGTGATGTAAAACAGAATGAAATGCACTCTCTCCCAAGAGCACAAACTTATCCGGTCTGAAAGGTGCTTCCAGGTGAAGGACAGACTATGAGGAAAAGGAGAGAAAGAGGAAAGTGTTGTGCCTATTACTTATTCACACAGTAACCATTAATTAGGTGCATACTATGTGCCTGGAACCAAACATCAAAGCCCTCGCCCTCAAGTCCAACAGAAGAAAAAAACAAAAATAATTAGAAAGAAACAATGCACTATGGTACAGCCAGACAACGTAATATTATTCATCACTAAAAAGAATGAGCTGTTAGGTCATGAAAAGACAATGGGAAACAAATGCATATTACTAAATGAAAGAAGCCAATCTGAAAAGACTACGTACTATATGATTCCAACTATATGACACTCTGGAAAAGGCAAGATTCTGGAGACAGTAAAAGCATCAGTGGTTGCCAGGGGTTGGTGGGAGGGAAGAAAGGGATAAATAAGCAGAGCACAGAGTACTTTTAGGGCTGCGAAAATACTCTGTATGATATCATAATAAGATATGTGTCATTATACATTGTCCAAACCCATAGAAAGGAGAACACCAAGAGTGAACCCTATTGTAAAGTATGGACTCTGGGTGATTATGATGTATCAATGTAGGCTCATCGATTGTAACAAATGTATCACTCTGATGGAGGATGCTGATAATGGGAGAGGCTGTGTATGTGCCAGGGCAGGAAGTACATGGGAAATAAATGGCTGTATCATCATCTCAATTTTGCTATGAACCTAAAAGTACTCTAAAAGAAAGTCTATTAAAACAAACAAACAAAAACAGTATTCCCTATGCAGGTAATGAGAAAAGAGATCTGATAGAACTATTGGTTGAGCAATCTTAGAATGTAAAAATAATGCCAGTGAGACATCTGATACTATATTGTTGTTCCAATCATGATGGTTCTATTCCAATAAGTCACACTATCTGGCCCTTTAATTCACCGACCTCTGCAAAGGGTTTCAGGATTAAGTGGACTAATTGCCTACAGGGCTGAAGAAAGAAGCCTGGTCTAAAGAAGGACCAAACTCTGTAATAACAATAGTAATAATGACCCCAAACAGCATCCTGCTTTGACCCTGTCGAGTCTCTCACTTTGGAGGTGTCTTGCCATTAGACTGTACATTAATGTAGAGCATGTCCATATCTTTTTTCATTCCTGTATCTTCAAGAACTAATATAGTATCTGGCAAGTGGAAGGCACACAATATATATTATGTATTAACACGAAATGAATAAACTACCATTAATTGAGTGGCTACTGAAAAACAAGAAACAGCTTTAATATTAATCAGATTGTTTCAGGAGAAGCTAAGATGTTTCAGGAGAAGCTAAGAAACAGATAAATTAGGTCTGCGTCTTCAGGAATGAATAGGATACACCACTTGGAGAGGAAGGAGAAAGATACTGCAGTAGAGAACACAGCAGGTGCAGAGGTATAAGGCTCAAAATTCACCCATTAAAGAAACAAAGAAAAGATCAACATAGCTAGACCATGGGGTAAAACAATGAGAAAGGGAAGGAGACAAACTTAGAAAATGAAGGCAAACTGAGATGTACCTTGTATGTCTGAGAAATTCACAGATGATCCGGATATGCAACACTGTATCATACAATCTGGAAACCATCATGGTCAAACACCTACATTTTTAAAAAGCCCCAATAGATCACTCTGGCTGCAGCACAGAGGACCAAAGAGGGGAGTATTACAGGAGAATGCTTAACAGACCCAGCGACAGATGGAAGGAATTGATTGAACCAAAACAGAGACCAGTAAAATGGATGGGAGGAAAAGATTTGAGAGGCTTTTCTGAACTTGCATAGACATTATTTCCGATCAGATGGAGAAGAAAGAGCTAAAGGAGATTCTGCCCTTTCTCATTTGGGAGACTTTAGACCAGATAAAGTCAGGAATTACAGCAGGAGAAGCAAGCTTGGAATGCAAAGATAAACGTTAGTCTGTTGTGTCTATGTTGAATTTCAGGTGTTTGGGATAAGATAAAGAAGTATAGTTCTCAAATGTTTATTTAATAGAGTAACCTATATGATAGCACTTTGAAAGTTTGAAAATACAATGCAAACAGAAAGTACTAATAGTTTTAATAACCGAGACATGACACACCTATAAAATGTATTCTGAAACCAGAGTAAGAGGTGCAATGAGCACATTCTCAGGGATTCATTGGAGACCACTGCAAGATCTCTCCCTTTCATGTTTCTGGTGTCCACAGCCTGGAGGAAGCCCAGCTCTTCCCTTACTGATAAGTATCTCTGTAAAGTTGAAGGCCTAAGGGCAAAACTTAGAAAAAATAAACGTTTGGTCCTCCCAGCCCCAGGATTTCTCTAGGTCCACTCCAGGCCAAGGCAAGCTTATCAGTTTTAGCCTTTCACTGGGCTACCCTTAGTGAAAGACTCCAAAAATGACACAAGAGAGATCTAGTACCCTAGTCTTTGTAAAAGCAGGTATAGTGAACAATACAACGCACATATTAGGTCGGAGGGTCAAATGCAGCCTTGCTAAACCTCAAGGAATGTGGTGGTACACATGTGGGATATGGGAGGGGACAGTTTATTCAGAGAGCATACACCACAGGTCATAAAACCCCCAGTCCCTGATGTGCAGGAAAATATTTAATGAATTAATAAGATGACCCTGTGGCACATGAACTTGTTTTTCCATCCAGACTTAAAGCAGACATTTTCTGGTTGATTAAAGCCAAAAGAGATATTTTTGCCAGCATATCCAGAATAAACTAGTTTTCTAAAAATAATATATTGGCTTCAAAAAGAGTTTGTTGGATACCAAAAATATTATCTGTAAATTTAAGTGATAAGATTATGGAATATTTTATTTTTTCTGGGGACAGGTCCCTGTATTTTCTAAATTTCCTATTGGACAAATACCAAAAATATTAAAGTGATTAAGTCTGGGTGGTAGGATTATGATTTACTATCTTTGGGGACATGAGTATCACATGAGTATCCTGAGTATCACTCATCATATAGGTGATCAATAAACCTTTCGTAAGGGAGGAGGAAAAAAGTTATCAGCTGGAAAGCTTTTATCTGAACATTGCCTTCAAGTTTATTTTATAATGTGCTTGAGGAAGTGATTAAGATTGTGCATTTTCCTTCTCAGCATGCCATGGCATCACCACCCGCCAGTTTGTGTGATATACGGTAGTAGAAGCAGAAAATGGGGATTTAGTTACATCTCTTCTTTTGAATGCCTTTATTGGGTGACTTCTCAGAACCGAAGGTTTCTACGAGATTCATCAGGTTAACACTGCAACAGCTTACAACTTTTTAAAAATTGATAAAAGCAAGACATTCAAACACCATAATATAAGCAACTTAAAGATGTAGGAGAAAGGAGTGGAAAGTAGACTGATTTGTTGCAAGAAATGCAGATATTCAGAGGCCAACTAGGCTTGCACCTTTGAAAAGATATCAGCAGAGACTCCCCCCTTACCTCCTCCCTGCCCATCCTCCCCCCGACAATGCTGAGCAATTCCGCAGAAAGTATGTCACAGAGAAACAATATTACCCTCAAACCTTAGGAGGTACCTATGTTCCCAAAATGAATTTCTAGAAGTGACAATCTGAAAGTTGCTGGCTGGGCTGAAAACTAACTATGCCCTTGAAGATGACACAGAATCCCTGGAATTTTGGACACGAATATGTCAACTCCAGAAGTTTGCTATTTCTGGCTTCTTGCCCAGACTCCAGTTAATGTTTGAGTATTTCTAGGTCTGTATAGGTACAATTTTCCTCTCCTTAAGATGCTAAAACCAAAGCTAAGAGTCATCCTAATTAATGGAATTCATTTATTAAATCAAAAGTAACCAGTGACCAGGACTAATACCTTTTATGCTATACAAGATAGTTGATTAGCTCTTTTTAAACTGCTACAAAAAAATCTGATGGCGGATAGATGGAAAAGTTATATATTATTATTAAAATAAGACATTTCTGATCATGTAGTCCCTCTATTGAAAAATATGTGGGGTATATACTGATCTAGGCTTTGAGAATGAACTACAGCTGAGCCATGTTCTAATCCTAAACACTAGTTGAGTCTACCTCAAAAACAGTGGTAGAAATAGAGGCAGACATATGTTCTTCCTTACTAAAGGAAAAGACAAGGAAACATACGTATTAGGACTGAAGTTCTAGAACTATTCAACTGTTAAAAGGGAAAATGAAATTTATTCTATTTCAAGCATTTGCTTCACAGACCAACTCACTCTAAGGCAGTTTGTAAAACTCACATTTATTTTTCTATCTCATGTGAAGAGACAGCAGCGGTGGATAGTGGGGCTGGGACAGGATAGTGACAGACACAGAGGATGCCATGGCCCCAGCACCATCCTCACTTTACAATGGAAGAGACTTTTACTCCTTGTGTGTCATAATTGGATGCGAGAGGAGAGAAGCGGAGAAAGGAACAGAACTGTCTCCTTATTCCTCAAAATCCAAATGTTGGAATGACTTTTCTCCCGTTTTCTTCTTCTTCAAACTGTTCGATCATTAAGGCATCATTCTAGGCAGCTGCTGATTGGGGTTCTTTGCATTAGAACAAACTTAATGTCTAACTAGAACAGGAATAATCACTGCTGAAAATGGGGGAGGGGGGGACTTCCCAGAAGCCATCCATTGAAATAGACCAAGAACAGCGGTAGGCCTTAGGAGAGTTTTTCTCAGTAAAATCCTGGGTCCTTGGGAGCTTCTAAAAATGGTGCTTCTTATGTTAATTCCACCGAGGGACCCCTGGGTTGAGGATCTGCAAACTCAGCTAGCATGAACAGCTAAAGGTCAGAAACCAGACTATTACCATCAGAGTTCCCAGGTAGATTATGTCTTGTCACAGGTCAGCTGAGAGCTCAGAACTTGGGGTGCTAGGTGCATACAGTCAGGATATTCACATCAAAATGGGAGAAAGGAATGGATTTCTCCCAGCTCCCAGGCTAATAATGAGACTTTAAAGAACCTGGTTCCATCTGTAGAACAAAGTCAGTTGACTGAACGCAGCTGGGTTCCTGTCCCTCCAAAATAAACTAGAAATAGAAAGTTTTAGCTCTGCCCAAGCCTGAATCCTCACCCTTTCTTCCTAGAGGCTGCTTACTTGTTCACAGTTAAATGGGCCCACAAGGGAATGCATCACAAATGCTAAGCTATGTTAAAAAGAAGACTTTATAAGCAATAATCTGTCCAGAGATTCCAACTATTTTTCAGTTAAGCATTTACCACTCAATATCAAGTATTTCCTTGTCTTTTCTTCCTCTTTATCACTGCAAGATTTGTAATTTGGGGGTTTTAGTTTTGATAAGAAAAAGTCCTTTGATGTCTTAGAAAAATAGCATATACTGTTTTAAATGAATTGTTATTAATAAGTTTATCTTTAGATTAAGCAGGACATAAAGAAATCTGACACCAGATTATAAAGAAAACATTCTTCTGCCCCATTTGATTATAATTGCTAAATGTTAGGCAATACTTGTAGACCTACTTTTAACTTATTAATTTGGGATTGACTTGGAAAAGTGATCCTTTCTCTCAAAACCTCCAGCTAAATTAACATAAATTGAAACTAGCTATTATTACATGGCATTTTGGATAGTTTTTCTTTGGTAGCACTGAGTTAAATACATTTATTTGAATGTTTTGGGTTTACATTTGAAAACCTCCTCTACTTTTTCTTTATATGAAGAGCCATCTGAAGGTCCACAGTTTCCAGCAAAAATGTTAATTTGCAACCACAAAGCTACACTTTGAAAATGTTTACTTTTGAACTGACAATTCTGTAGAGACGCTCTCCTGCTCAACACTCAAAGAATAGGAGGGGTGCTAATTTTTTGTTTTTCTTTAAATTTGTGGGCTCCTATTTATTTCTCAAGCGTAAACCCCAAACACCTGTTTTGTTTTTACAAATAACCAGGGAACTGTGCATAGTATGAATATTTCCTCTAGTCAGCTTAAGTTCAATGCTGATCAAAGTTGATGTTCAATTTTAATATTATTAATTATTCTCTCTTGGCTGTAATTGAAATCATAATCATCCCGAAAAGACTACCAATTAAAATATCCGTTTGCCTATATGGAAAGTACCCTTCCCTAGAATATCCCAGGCATCTTTAAAAGGAAAAAAAAAGTACCCTTAACCTCATCTTGCAAATAGAGGCTTAAATTTTACCAACAGGTCAGGGACAGGGTCAAGAATAACAGAGGTAAGAACACTAATGCTTATTTTCAACCTCAACCCGAAAGGATTTTTAAAATCACACAAAAACTCTTTTTTCCCAGACTTCGTTAAAAACAAACTTGTAACGTGAGAACAAGGCTAGTAGTTAAAAGACCTTTCCCAGCTGTGGGTTTCGGAGCTAATAATAAATGCAGTGTAAAGAGAAAAGCACTCAAAGCTGCTCTCCTTACCTGAGATGAAAGCAGTGCACCAGCTTCGTTACTATTATAACCATCTTTTTCCCAGGTCAAGAGCACGGAACGTCTGGACGACAAGAAGTGTAGAAGGAAGCGATGATGTTGAGCCGCGGCGAGAATCCTCCCAGGGCGCTGGTTCCCTGACACACCTCCTCTCTCTGGCTCCGAAGAGAAGCAGCTCTCACTCTCCCTTCACGGTGAACCACAGCCTGTCATTTCTGCTCAACCATCCAGCAGCTGCTAGAAGCATCGGGCTGAAGCGCGGGCACGAGGACCAGGAGCACGAGACCAGCGCTGCTGAGCCGGCAGAGCGGCTGCGGCGGGCACTCCCAGGGAGCCCGCGGCTGCGCAGCCGCAGCTGAGGCTCGGACAGCCGCACGTTACTGGGCAGAGAAGGTCAGCTTTCCAGGAGCAAGGATCAGCTGCCGCAAGAGCCTCCACGCTTGCCCAGCCCAGCGCGAGCCAAACGCGGCTGTGAGCGCAGAGCAGTCCCAGCTACTGAGCATGCTCGGCTGCCGAGGCTCCGACTAGGCCTTGCACGTGGTAACTTTTCCTGATCTGAGAAAGGGAGAACCGAGAGGTGGGCGGAGGGTGAGATTTAGTGGAGGTAATTTCTAGAACAGGGAGATGACCTCCTCCCCACCTTCCCCCTTCCAAAAAAAAAAAGAAAAAAAAAAGAAAAACACATCGCACTGCACTTAGCAAATGTTTTTGATTGATAGGTTGATGGAGATGTTTGGATGCTATCAGTAATGTTTAGTCTTTAACTCTCTCCCTGCACAATTAAGTTGACTCTGGGGTCAAGTATGTAGCCTAGGTAGTAAAAGGGTTTTAATCCCAGCAAATCGCTGTAGCTCAAAAATTAGGTATGGATTTGCCAATATTTGAAAGTCCAGCAAAGTGCTATGAATTGATTGATCTCTACACAAGTGAAATTTGCCTAGAGATAATTCCTTTAAGAGAAACAAGTCTTTTATAAAACTGTGGAATTTTCAAAATTTAAATGTTAACCTATATTAACATTTTGAAATTTAAATCTTTCAGGTGGCAAGCTCAGTGAAAGCACAAACGTTGCTTATTCGTGAATTGTAAAGCCAAATCCTTTTTCCTGGGCTTGGTGAATGGCAAGTGTCCTTTTTCCTGGGCTTGGTGAATGGCAAGTGCTCATAAATGCTCGTGTGACAGTGAATTGTGGGTTTGTTAGTTAATCTGTAAATGGCATTTACAGGAAGGCTGAAGTTCTTGAATTTTGATATGAACCTTAATTCTAACTTGACCTCAGCTTTGCATTTTGGGCCCAATGACGCTAATTTTTTGTCATAAGTGTCCAGTGCATAAGCAAATTGGCTTTTAAATAGGATTTTCATTTTTGTGTGCTGTGTGTGTGTCCATCCACTTTTCCTCTCTTGCAGCCCTCCTAAGATGCTCTTTGCCAAAGTGAGCCAAATCCAGAGCATGTTCTCTCTGCTACTGTTGAAATCAGGGACATTGACTCTCCATGGTTTGCAGATAACACAGTTATTTCGTTTTGAAAAACTTCTAGCAAGTCAATTCTCCCAAGTCTGTGGAGGATGAATCCAAGAGGATTTCATGGCTGAAATGGAGCTATAGCCTGAAAGCTGGGCCTGTGAGAGTCCGGACAGGAAACATGGGTGAGCTAGGAGTCAGGCGTTTCTTGAATCCTTACCAGGTGCCACCTTGGCCCGTTGATCCATTCCCTTAGGTCGGGAAAGTTCTTTCTCTCCCCACCACCCCATATCTGTCTCTCTCTCCCTCTCTTCCCCTTTCCCTTCCTCTCCCTCTCTTCCTCCATCCTCTGACTACCCTCCACACTCCCTTGAAGACTCAGGTGCTGCTGGAATCCAGAGCCCTTCCTGACTCCCCTCCCCCATGCCTCTTCAGAGCATACTTTTATCATTACACTTTCTGGATTGTCTTTAACTAAATCAGGTCCCACCTACCACCAGCTGTGAATTCCTTAAGCATACAAACAATACTGGCTATACAATTGTATACATCTGCACAATTACTGGTTTTCACTTGTTTTCAGTTTAGATTAAGGCACAGGTGGGAGTCCTAATTGGGGTTACCAATTAGAAAATTGGTGGAGTTAATTTAGGGACATTTCCTAGGGGAAGTGATTACAGATGGAAAAATAAAATTTTCAATATAACCAAATCAAATATTTCATAACTGGAAAGGAAGATGCAGACCTTTTTGTACAAACCTGATAAGTATAAATAAGTACAAATAATCAGGGTGGAGCAAACAGATGGTCTTTAATCCCTGCATCTCTGTCCCGAATAGAAATAGAAACAGAAAAGGAAGCACATCTGCCCTTGCCATGGGCCCTTTGGACCCACTCATTTTATTTCATAGTAGAGATTCCTTATACCATTGCCCTCATTCACCTCCTACAAATGTTTGCTATTCATTAATTGCAGTAAAGCTGGTTCTCGAAGGTAACCCAGGATGTCCAAATCATCAAAGCCAAGAATTTCTGTTTTGATGACAAAATCATAGCTCTCATTTCTTTGGCACCTTAGTCTCTGCCAGGCACAGCTAAATTCTTTACAAACACTGCCTTTCATTGCCACAAGAAGCATCTTTTAATAGCACTTATCACAATTTTATACTTTGTATTTACAGCGTATAATATGTTTGCTGACGTCAAAAGAAAACAGGCACAAACAATAATTGGTCATGAATATGGATAGAATATTATCATGTCTGATGACGAAACCAAGGCTTTGAGAGCTCAAGATAATAGAGCTAATAGGTGGAGCTAGGTTTGAAGTCTGACCGTCAAGTGTCAAAGTGCATCAGTGCTTCACCAGTGGAGATTGCAGCCACTCCTCTGGAGCCGTCACGCCCTGTTAAGATAGCAGAGCCCAAAAGGAAGCAGAAAGACTCAACCTTGAGAAGATCAGCCTTTTAAAGAAGCCAACGTTGTACAAAGTGAAGAGCAGAGATGGAAAACCTGGGTCTTTGGTGAATATCATTGAATTGACGCATTTACCCAGATGCCTACCTTACCTCACCTCACTTTTTAGAATGTGAGCTAATGAAATCTGATTAAAGTCACTTTAAATTGGGTTTTCCTGGGACTTTCCTGGTGACACAGTGGTTAAGAATCCACCTGCCAATGCAGGGACACGGGTTCAATCCCTGGTCCGGGAAGATCCCACATGCCACGAAGCAGCTCAGCCTCTGTGCCACAACTGCTGAGCCTGTGCTCTAGAGCCCGTACTCCTCAACAAGAGAAGCCACCACAATGAGAAGCCCGAGCGCCGCAACGAAGAGTAGACCCCGCTTGCCACAGCTAGAGAAAGCCCGTGTGCAGCAACGAAGACCCGATGCAGCAAATAAATAAATAGGGTTTTCTTTGCAGTCAAAAGCCTCCTGAGATAAGCTTTTTTCACTTTCTTAATCAAAATGTTAAAATGATTAAGAATTAACTCAATTGCTTTTTTAAAAATTTATTTATTTATTTATTATTTTATTTTTGGCTGCATTGGGTCTTCATTGCCGCACGCGGGCTTTCTCTAGTTGCGGTGAGCTACTCTTCGTCGTGGTGTGTGGGCTTCTCACTGCGGTGGCTTCTCTTGTCGCAGAGCACAGGCTCTAGGCATGCGGGCTTCAGTAGTTGTGGCACCTCGGCTCAGTAGTTGTGGCTCACGGGCTCTAGAGTACAGGCTCAGTAGTTGTGGTGCACGGGCTTAGCTGCTCCTGGCATATGGGATCTTCCCAGACCAGGGACTGAACCTGTCTCCTGCATTGGCAGGCCGATTCTTAACCACTGTGCCACCAGGGAAGTCCATGAATTAACTCAATTTCTTAGCATAGCACTTGAGAACTTTCTCCTGACCCATTTGTGTTTGTACCTTTGCCTCCCATTATACTCTGTCATGCATTTTACATTCTGGCTGAGCTGGACTCCTTGCTCTAACTGTATCCTTTGCTATCCCACAGTCCACTCTGCCTTCATCCTGCATTTTCTCCTAAGTTCTATTTGTCGTATACGTGAGTCTCTTCCTTACTGATGATAAACTCCTTAAAGGCAGGAATTGGATTCATCTTTGTGTCCCACTGTATGTTTCACATTGTAGGATCCAAGTGGAGATTTGCTGTGTTACTGAGCTGAATTCTGGAATGTGTGGCCTCAAACTTTTGTATTAGTAACTCCTTACAAAAGTAATAGGGATAATGCCCTCCTCAATTCAATGAGAACTTGCTTCTGGAAGATGTAAAGTGCTATTCCATGATTCATATTTTTAAAATAATTTTTAAAAAATAATTTTAAACAGAATTAATTCCGTCTCACTCCTGTGGGCCTGTGTGTTTCCACACAGAAGTTCTATTCTGAAACTTCAGTGTCCAGTGTCAGGCAGTAAAGTTGAGCATTGGCTGTTTAACACTCCATTTTCCACAAACTTAATCCCCAAGGCCGGTGGATTATCGAGCTTTTGAGTTAAATTTATAATGTACTTCAGTTCTTGACAGGGAAAATAATTTTCTCTTGCATGATACACTATTTTCTCAGCATTTGTTTTCAGGTGATATGTGTTGACCTAAAACAAACGGACTGCCAGATATTTCTCCAGCAAAGATGAGCTTTATTCAGTATCGGCAAGAATTGCTATGTATCACCGTTAGAGTCAATCAGTGTATTTATGGGTAAGATATAACAATAGTGTTTATAAGTCAGAGCCCAGCAAGGAGACGGAAACCCAGAGCAATTTGAAAAGAGATGGCTTAATATAAAGAATTATTAACTATTTTCAGAGAAAACTACCAAAAGGGAATAAAGAGAACTCTAAAGAATACCCCAAGGCTGAAGAAGTATCCAAGGAAGGAGGATCTCCCCAGGGCTGGGACTCAGCCCTCTTTGAAGTGGTTGCTGCCCAATGGATGGTGGAGAAGTTTACAGCGCTTGTCCACAGTCAGCAAGCTGAGGCTTGCAGGCATGGACTGTGGGGGGCTGTGACTCTCAAGGCGGAAGGCTTCTGCAGTTATGCTAGTGGGCTGAGGCTAGTTGGTAGGACGTTGCCTGCTGGGGTGCTGATGAGATTTGCTGGGAGGCTGCCTGTGGAAGCCGCTGTTGTACTGGCTGGGAAGCTGGCTGGATACTGGCTGGACTCGCCAAAAAATTGCCAGGGAGTCACATGCAAGAGGTATTGTTGAAAGAATCTAAAAAAGAGTAGATATATGTATTTGTATAACAGATTCACTTTGCTGTACACCTGAAACTAACACAACATTGTATATCAATTATACCCCAATACAATTTTTTTTTTAAAGAGCTTTTGTTGAACTCTCCGGGCACACACAGAACCCAGCTGAATCCAGCCGTGAGGATGTGCCACTGAACTTACTGATGTGAAGCTGGAGTGACTGTAGAACTCTCCAGATGCTGCTGCCTGGAGATGGGAAGATGTGTGAACTCAGCTAAGATGACTCCAGAACTCGCCTGCAAACTGCCTTTGGGGGTACTGCTGCACTTACTGCTGGAAATCCTATTGGGGCACTTTTGGAACTCACTGAAAAGACTTCTACATGGGTGTGGCTGAAACTCACTGAAGGTGAGCTCCACTGAACATCCTGGACGTTAGCCCAGCATTGCAGGAGCACGAATGCTGGAATGCACACAGGAACCAGGAAGAGGCATCCCTACCTCCTGCAGTGTCCCTCCAGCGCCCTCTACTGACGAAGCTTAACATCATGCCATCTGGAAAGAAAGATTTCAGAATCACAAGCAGGCAAAGAACGATGGATTTGGAGCTGAGAGGCAATACATTAATAACTGATAGGCACAGTGCTTTTGTCAAAATAACTACCTTATATTAAAATTATCTCTTTACTCATTCGTCTCTTCCACTATCAGATGATATTTAAGTGTTTCAAAGGTAAGGATAATCTTTATATTTTATGTATAGCAGTGTTTGGCTCATACTATGTATTTAACAAACATTTATCAAAACGTGGTACTGCATGTACATAAATATTGCATCCTGCACTGAAAGAACTCACTTGGTCTGCAAGCCCTAGGTGTGCCCAAATTTAGTGGGCATGAAGGGAGTTATTTCTGTTATTTTCATCATTTGCACAAAGGAATATTGCAACAGTGGCAATTGACACATTGTACATCTGTAGAGTCACTATTTCCTAAAAATGAACTTTTCGTAGTCCCTTGGAATTTTGCTTGGGGTTGACTGACTGGAAATCCTCCATGAATCACTAGGGCAAAAAATCCTCCCTTCTTTTGAGAGGAAGAATATTCTACTCAGAAATACATTGAGAAAAAAAAGCAATTATTCTAGTAAGCTGAATGATGCCCATTTCACATAGATTTTAGTAAAATGAAAAAACAAAACAAAATAAAAACGACTCAGATATATAACAGGAGGTGTGTGCTTCACCGTGCGTCCACAAGATCCATTTCTGTGACATTCTGACAAAGACTGAATTTCATCTCTTGGTGAAGGTATTATCTGCACTGAATGAGTTTGGGAGTTGAATAAAGAGATGAATTTATTTAGTCGATATCAAGTGTCAAGTCAACACTTCATGAAGAAGAAAAATCAAAGTATAAAGTATAGGCTTAGCTACTACAACAATAAGACCCCAAAATACAGTGGCTCTTAAAAGATAAATCTATTTCTTTCTCATGTTACATCTGTGAGGTAGGCTTTGCTTCATAAAGTCTTCCGGGGACTCAGGTTTCTGCTTTCTTGTTGCTTGGGCATTCCTTAGAGTGTCGTCTTGTCCCCACGGTAGAAGACAGCTCACTGGCAAAATTTAGCCCAAACTCTGCTGTCGCATTGGCTTAGGGATAAGGGGAAGAAACGGCAGCTTTGGTCATGAGTTTGTCTGAAGTTGTGAATCATCTGTCCAAAGTGACTGTTTTAATCAAATCCAATGGCAAAGCAAGGACATCTTTATCTTCCTGGAGTGGTCATCTTTTTAAATTTCAACAAAGACACTCTATGCTAGTTTTGCTTTGAGCAGCACCTCTCAGTTCCAGTCCACATAAAAAAAGGAAGAAAGCAGAGGGTAAGTAATTCCCTTTGCAGGAAATGATGTTGAGGTTGCACTTCCACTCAATCCCATTGGCTAGAACATAGTCACATGGGCACAACTTACTGCAAGTTAAAATGGGAAATGTAGCCTCTAACTGATAGGGGTTTTTATTATTGAAAAAGAGGAAGAAGAGATACTGAGGGAAAGTTAGCAGGCTCTACTACACAAAGATTCTCTAATCTGAGATATTTAATACTAAGCAAAAATTTTAATTATTTTTTATTTAGGAATATGCTGAATATTCTATAATAATATTGATTAATATTGACTATAAAATAGTGTTAACTATTCTGAATATGTTAAGTGGTTAGAGGATCAAGGTCAGCCTTCACAGGTTCTATTACCTTGTTTTATTAAATTAATATATAGGCTGCTAAAAAGATGAAAACCATTCACCTTTAAAAAACAAATTGGTAGCTAATATGCCAAGAAACAAACACACACATGGAAAAAAACACAAAATTTTTAAACAATAGCAAAAAGTATACCAACAGCCTTGGAGGAAGAACAGTAACATCATTAATGTTTGAAAGATGTCATCTGGGGTAAATCAAAGATATGAAGAGCAGGAACAGAGATGCAAGTTGAAATTATTTAGAAATCACACTGTGATACACTCATTTTGAAGAGGTAAAGTAATGACAGAAATAGCCACAATTGAAAAGAAAGCATAAGATATTATACGACAATATTTTCCATAACTATGCAAATGAATTTGAAAACCTGAGTGAAATAGATGATTTTACAGAAATTTTAAAATAATTGACTCCAGAAGAGATATAAAACCTAAACAGATGAACGGCCACATAAGAAACCCCAGAAGTAATCAGAGAAACCCCAAATAAAAAGTGGTTTTTTGGATGATTTTTTTTCAAATTTTCAGAATACAGAGAATTTCAATGTAATTTAAATTGTTTCAGAGCATAGAGAAAGAAGGAAGGCATCTGTATCAGTCAGGGTTCTCCAGAGAAACAGAACCAATAGAATGTGTATATTAGCTCATACTGCCATAACAAAATACCATAGACTGGATGGCTTAACAAACAGGAGGCTAGAAGGCAGAGATCAGGGTGCCAGCATGGTCAGGTTTTGGTGAGGGCGCTCATACATCCATAACAAAATACCATAGACTGGATGGCTTAACAAACAGGAGGCTAGAAGGCAGAGATCAGGGTGCCAGCATGGTGAGGTTTTGGTGAGGGCGCTCATACATCCATAACAAAATACCATAGACTGGATGGCTTAACAAACAGGAGGCTAGAAGGCAGAGATCAGGGTGCCAGCATGGTCAGGTTTTGGTGAGGGCGCTCATACATCCATAACAAAATACCATAGACTGGATGGCTTAACAAACAGGAGGCTAGAAGGCAGAGATCAGGGTGCCAGCATGGTGAGGTTTTGGTGAGGGCTCTCACCCTAGCTTGCAGATGGCCACTTTCTCACTGTGTTCTCACATGATAGAGGAAGTTCTCTGGTGTCTCTTGTTTGTTATAAGGGCACTAATCTCATCATGAGAGCCCCACCCTAATTACTTTCCAAAGGCCTCATCTTTAAATACCATCATATTGAGAGTTGGTGCTTAGACATATGAATTTTGGGGGTGCATTTTCAATCCATAGCAATTTGTGTGTGTGTATTGAGAGAGAGAAAATATTAATGCAAAAATCCTAAAGAAAATATTAACATGTAGAATTTAACAGTATTAATGCTATAAAATATTATGACCAGGTGGAGTTCATTGAATGAATACAAAAATAGGTCAATATTAGGAAATATGTTTAATTCCAATAATAGGTCAAAGGACAAAAAGATAAAACAAACGTGATTGTCTTGGTAGAAGCCTAGTAGAGCCATCTTTTCTGGCCAAAGGAACTGAGAGAGGGGGGCCTTAGGAGCCTGAGAATATGGGAGAAATCCCTGAAATGAAAGAGCTGGGGAAGGGGACTCCCTAATTATATGTGTGACCTGAAACAAACCAAGCTTACACCTGATCTGTGCATGTGGAGGGTTGGGTTTGGGTGCCGGCTCTCACCCTAGCTTGCAGATCGCCACTTTCTGTGTTCTCACATGATAGAGGAAGTTCTCTGGTGTCTCTTGTTTGTTATAAGGGCACTAATCTCATCATGAGAGCCCCACCCTAATTACTTTCCAAAGGCCTCATCTTTAAATACCATCATATTGAGAGTTGGTGCTTAGACATATGAATTTTGGGGGTGCATTTTCAATCCATAGCAATTTGTGTGTGTGTATTGAGAGAGAGAAAATATTAATGCAAAAATCCTAAAGAAAATATTAACATGTAGAATTTAACAGTATTAATGCTATAAAATATTATGACCAGGTGGAGTTCATTGAATGAATACAAAAATAGGTCAATATTAGGAAATATGTTTAATTCCAATAATAGGTCAAAGGACAAAAAGATAAAACAAACGTGATTGTCTTGGTAGAAGCCTAGTAGAGCCATCTTTTCTGGCCAAAGGAACTGAGAGAGGGGGGCCTTAGGAGCCTGAGAATATGGGAGAAATCCCTGAAATGAAAGAGCTGGGGAAGGGGACTCCCTAATTATATGTGTGACCTGAAACAAACCAAGCTTACACCTGATCTGTGCATGTACAGAACAGGAAAAAGAAGCACGGCAAAGAGTTTGAGAACTTAGCTGTAATATAAAACAGTACACAATTCCAAGATTGGCCCATGAGAGGTGCATGTGCTGTTCAGACACAACACAGCATAGCAAAGCTTTGAAAATTGAACTGACAATGCAACCACTGTCAACTGATTGCAAGATAGAACTTTCCATTTGAATGTGGCCTGATTGCTAACATCAGTCAACATTCTCCACAGGATTTTAACAGGACCCAAATTCTCACAACATAATATTCAAAATGCCCATGGTACATTTGAATTTACAAAAAAAATACCAGAAAAATATGACCAATACTTAACGGAAAAGATAATCAACAGATGCCAACCCTGAGTCAACCAGATGTTGGAATTATCAAAACTACTACTCAGGAATAAAAAAAGACTGGAAGAATCATGTATGCAACAATGTGGATGAATCTCAATTGTATATGTTACATACGCAATAGAGTACATTCTCTGTGATTCCATTTATATGGAAGTCTGGAAGAGGCAAAACTACAGGGATGGTGAACAGATCTATGGTTGCCAGTTGTTAGGAGTATGGGAAAGAACGGACTACAAAGGAGGGTCATGATGGAATTTTTTGAGAAATGGAACTCTTCTGTTCCATCTTGATGGTAGTTTGGCTGCGTGACTCCGTGTGTTTGTCAAAACTCATAACATACAGCAAATAGAGTGAATCTGTTGTGTAAATTTAAAATAAATATTAAAAATACTTCTAAAACGTATTCTTTTCTCCTTCTGAAGAATGATTTAACTACAACAATCCACCTCATATCTTACATGCTAATATTGCCCAGTATATTCGTATCACCTTAGTTTTATAGCTATGAATTGGTCATATTTCTTATTCTTTTTTATAGTCAATCTCCACTTTTTAAGATTTACCAATATGTAAAAAAGTTTTTTTCCTTCTTGCCTCTCATTTCTTTCTGCAATTACTGTTCTCCCTGTAGTACTTTCCTTAATAGTTCATTCAGCAGTATTTTTTAACTAAATTTCCTCTTGATTATCCTAATAGAACATATTTAAATGATAGTTTATCTGGGTATAAAATCTAGATTCTCAGTTATTTTTTCTGAACATTTTGACTACATTATTCCATTGTCTTCTTGCTGTTATCGATGCTATTTATAAGTCTGGGTTTTTTTGTGCCCCATTGCTTAATATTTTCTTTTTATTTCTGAGATTCAGTAGTTTAAGTATGTAATTTTGTTATCCTCCTGATTACCTGCTTTGACTTTGAATCTTAGATTCCTACCTTTATTAAATTCTAAAGAGTTCCATGTTCATATCATTTACAAAATTTGCCTCTCTTCTATTCTCACTAATGTCTTCCCATGGTGTACCAGTTACACATATGTTGAACATCCTCATTCTATCCTTCATGTCTGTTCATTTCTCTTTCACATTATTTTTTATCGTGTTGCTCTCAGGATAGTTTTCGTATTAAAATCTACCAATTCACTAACACTCTATGTTCATATAATCTTATGTTTAATATATTCAATAACTATTAAATTCTAGTGACTATATATTTCTTTTCTACAAATTTATTTTTTCTTTTTAAAATTTGCTTGACAATTTTCATAGTAACATATCTTTCTCATGTTCTTGTTTGTTTAGTTTATACTACTTTAATCATTTAACATGTTTATTTTATTCTTGTGTCTGATAATCCTGTTCTTGGGGGTGGGGTCTAGTCATATTTTTTTCTCTGCTGATCTTTTTCATGGTAGACTTTTTCCATGTGTGTCTTATAATTTTAGAATGTGAGCTTACCTTCCCAAGATTTATGTATGGCAATCATATGTGATTTGATTTCAGGTATCCTAGGATTATAACAAGTCTAGGAGCATATTTATGTTAATTTATTGGTATGTCGTTTCCAGACTACAGAGATGATGTCAATTTAAACCTCAAAATTGTGTGATCAGGTCCATGATTATAAATTTACAAGGAATTATTAACTATTTTCAACTAGAGCCTTGGCCAAGACCAAAAATTTTCATTGTCACCTACCTATGTTAGGGACAGATAACTTTTAGTCTACCCTTTCCCATATGTGTATATAATTTCTAACTTCTTATCTTTTTGTAGGCTCAATTCCCTACATGCCATATCAGCATGGATTTATGCTCAGTTAATTTCCAAGCCTCTGGTTCATCAGGATTCACATACCCCTCTAAGAAAGCTGAAGTATCAACTTACATTCTTTTTGTATTGTTTCCTTCCTTTCCTTTTTGTCCTCTGGAGACTTCCCTCACTTTCTTGTGGGTATAGCTGTGTATGTTAAAATGATGTTTGCTATCTTTTATTTATCATTTCTATAATTTTGTATCAAAAAGACTTTCAGGGCTTCCCTGGTGGCGCAGTGGTTGCGCGTCCGCCTGCCAATGCAGGGGACATGGGTTCGTTTCCCGGTCCGGAAAGATCCCACATGCCGTGGAGCGGCTGGCTGGGCCCGTGAGCTATGGCCGCTGAGCCTGCGTGTCCGGAGCCTGTGCTCCGCGACAGGAGAGGTCACAACAGTGAGAGGCCCGTGTACCGTAAAAAAAAAAAAAAATCCCACATGCCGCGGAGCAGCTGGGCCCGTGAGCCATGGCTGCTGAGCCTGCGCGTCCGGAGCCTGTGCTCCGCGACAGGAGAGGTCACAACAGTGAGAGGCCCGTGTACCGTAAAAAAAAAAAAAAAAAAGTAGTGCAAAAAGCCTTTCAGTTACTGCCCTATTTTAAGAAAACCTTTTCATTTTTAAGATGATATTAAAACACATTAATTTGTCCACATCTTTGCAAACTCTTTAAAAATATTTTGATATTAATCTTGAAGGTATTTTAATAGCTTCAGATCAGGACAATATTATACAACGTGGCCAATAAATAGTTCATGTGAAAAGACTAAAAACCTGAGAAAAGGTTAATAAACAATGTAGTAATCTAGAATTTTTGCAAGTGGTTTCTTTTAAAGAAAACAGTGAATACAGAAATGGTCAGAGTGGTATAATTGTGTAAATAACTTGAATTCTTCTCAGGCAAAATCCTGTATTAAGAGATCTTAATCCCAACAAGAAAACTGGCATAGAAATTTGAAAGT
This sequence comes from Physeter macrocephalus, assembly GCF_002837175.3. Classification (NCBI taxonomy): domain Eukaryota; kingdom Metazoa; phylum Chordata; class Mammalia; order Artiodactyla; family Physeteridae; genus Physeter; species Physeter macrocephalus. The sequence continues at coordinate 33,387,484 of NC_041223.1, read as the reverse complement.
CTAGTATGCAAATTAATGGTTCTGGATGTTTACTGTTCATCAGTTCTTAGAGACATAAAAATGATTTAGCTCAATGTTGGCAGGGCTGCAAGGAGAAGGGTAAATGCTTTTATGGCTGATGGTAATGTAAATGGGTGCCATTTTTCTAACGATCAAGAAGGAAATATGTAACGAGATCTTAAAAATACATTTATATCATCTGACAAAAGAATGCTATCCTGATTATATAGCTTTCTTCTGTTTCCATAGAAGGGGTCAGTGGCGTCTGGGTGTAAAAATCAGAAATGTATAATAAATGCATTAAAAACTCATAAAATTCAGTAGAACCCAATTATTTTTATTAATAAAATTGATATAAGTTTTAAAAGAGTAGAACTTAGATATAGATGACGACAATTGCAGCTAAAGTAGAGAACGGAGATAGTGTACTGGCCCTGAACACCATCATGACCTGGCATTTTTCCTTTTTAAAAAAAAAATATGTAATTTGATTTCTATGATTTTTTTGTTTGGCTGAAATAAGTATTATAACTGATTTATTGAACACTTACAAAATTAGCACATTTCTCTATTCATTAACAGATGTTTAAATAAACTTCTCTAAAGTAGGTGAAATGAGATAATTATTTATTAAGGCATTATGTGCTAAATGGTAAACAAGGCATTGGCTCTTCATGCTAAAGTAATATAGTATAAGAAAATAGCAACCGACATTTTATGGCTATGAGTCCAAAGACAAATTGCCCTCAAACTGAGGTGGCGCAAGGTCCTATGTGAAGAATTTCCCTGCGCCTACAGGTGAGAGTTTTCTGGTGCCTTAGGAAACCATTTAGGGTGTCCTTCCCATCTAATGTCATGTGTAACATCAGGGAAGGAGTGTGAATTTCACAAAGACATTTCCTTCAGGCCCTTGCGAACTATTATCTAGAATATGACTTGCAAATAAAGCACAGAAACACTGGCTTGAGATGACTCAGAGTTTCTAGTAGTAATTAAAAGAATTCCCATCTAAAAGAAAACACAGTTGTAGCACTTTTTTTTATTTGCATTTTATTTTTTATTTACATTTTATTGATGTTACATTTTTAGGTGTGAATCCATGTATGGAGCATTAGGGTGCCTATTATGATTACTATTACTATTATTTTTGTTGTTGTTATTATTATTATTATTTGGGGAACTACCTTGTTTTGGTGGGCACTGAAACCCAAACTATCTAGCCTTTCCCTGCCTGGGGTTTGAATCTGCAGTGGGGATACAACACATAGGAAAAGAAGCACATGATTCATTTCAGATACAGATGTCCATGAGTTCCCACTAAAATGTATTATTAGTATCTGTTTCCAGGAGCACATATCTCCCTTCATAAATACTTTCCAGATGTGTTCCTCTTGGTTGTAATATAAAAATATGCTCATTTCCAAAAAAAAATATGAATAGGGTAACATCTTAACTAAAAATGATATAATACTACAATTTATTAAAAACCCCAAATGTAAAACAGGCTGTAGACACGATTTGTAACTATCACACACTCCTCCAAAGTAGATATATGACCCTTCTTGCAGCAGAATGCAAATACTTAACCCATTCCGCGTCTTGAGTCTTAGGACATTGTCTCTCCCCATCTGACAAACTTGCTATTCATCCTGTAACTTTGTCCCTGTGTTTCTCAATCAGTTTCATCTCTCCTGACTCAGAACTTTGGCACACCTTTATATTTTGCTGTCATAAGTTTGTCTTGATTTATTATGTTCTCCTCAGGGTTACCCCTCCCAGTTCAGGCTAGCCCTTTGCTGTACTTTCCTTAACTGCAAGTGGCATTTGTTCCTTCAATAAACTGAAGGACTAGTCTAACATCTATTTAAGAAGCCGTCAAATCCACTCCTCCATTTCACGTAGCTGGGCAACTGTTTCTCACCCACCCAGGAAAAGACTACAGGCTTGTTCTCTGGAGAGAAGTTTCCTGACTGGGAGACACCCAGGTATGGGTGTCTGGAAGAAGGCCTGACCTACAAAAAATGGGCCAATTAGAAGATGTAAGCAGACTGGAAACTGAAACCTGGAGACTTTATTCTCTGCTCCTAGGATGCTGAAAGCCAGGCCTGCCTTTCTTCCTAAGGCAGGAAAGCAGAATGGTTTCCTTTGGGAAAATTCCCAGGCCCAGGGGAAAGTCCTAAAAATACCAGCATCAGTGACTCCACAATTAAATGGCCCACTCAGATCACCTGACAGTGAATCTCACAGATAACAAGCCCCACTCATGGACCCAGAGCTTCCAATCATCCCTCCCTTTTCAATACACATGGACAAGCAGGCATTAACAGGCATCTCAGAAGAGCCTCTAATATGAAAGATATAGAGCCCCCCCAAAAAAGAAAGAAAAGAAAAACAGAAAGAAGCCACTTAGGAAAGACCTATATTAAGTAGGAAGAAGAAAAAAAACCCTATCATTAATATCTTCAGCTGTGAATAGTTTTATATAGTTTTAATAATGTACAACATTGAATGTCAATCCAACATATCAAGCCAAAATTATGATACAACTATACTGGAAAAAAGGGGGATGACACAGGCACATATATATTTTATATATATATATATATAGAGAGAGAGAGAGAGAGAGAGAGAGAGAGACAGACAGAGAGAGAGAGAGAGAGAGAGAGAGAGAGACGTCACCGTTTCCAGGGGAAAGTCAATAGGAAATGCCTAAAATTGAAAACATCAAAAAGTAGCAATACAGCTTATTATTTAGTAGGTAAATACCTAAATGATCAGCTAAAATTGTTGATGGTTGCTCCCTCTAGGGAAATGAAGGAAGGAAGAATAGGGGACTAGTGTTGTTTTTCATAACAAATTTGGTGAAATCTTTTGCTACTTTATGTATATGTATAACTTCAACATTTTTTAAATTTAAAAAGGGGGGGTAAAAAGGAGCCAAAAATGGCATATCATTTAGAAAACTTTTTTGAAGTCTATGCAAAAATGATGAAGTCTTGAATTAGGATCATGGTAGAGGAAATTGAAAGAAGTGGAGAGATGAACTATTTAATTGATTTCTGCCATTGCGGTCAGAAAAGATGCTTTGATATGATTTAAACAGATAAACTATTTAAGTCACAGCATCTGAAAATAAGTTAGATATGGATATCCAACTGGAGAGCATGAGGCATCCAGGATGAACACTAGGTATCTGGCTTGAGCAAGTGGATAGATGGTGGTGCCATTTGCTGAAGGAGAGGATTGAGGAGGAGGAGCAAATTTTAGGGGAGAAAATACTGAGTTCGCTTTTAGAACTGTTTCATTTAATTTGCCTATGGCCTGAGAGGTTGTTGGGTATGAAGTTCTAGAGCTCAAGACCCATAATTAAGCTAGGAATTATAGACCAAAAAATTGATAAAGAGTGATAAATAAGGCCATGGATATGTATTTTGTTTCCTTGCCCAATAACTCCTTCCCTTCCTCAGAGTTCCTGTGAGGACATTCATGTGTCTTGGCTGGGACTCACACTGCTCTACTGCCACTGCAAGGATGGGACCCCGACTGACCCTCTAAATACCCCCTCACTATGGCCATAGTGCTTGGTTCAGGATGAACGTGTAAACTGAGGTGAGTTTATCAGACGCCTTTTAGAAAAAGTGGGAATGGATATGAGAAGAATGTTCATCTTTTTCCTTCTAGAGTTCTGGGCCAGGAAAGTCTGGAGCTGCCTGTGGCTCTCTTGGCTGTTCAGGGAGAGAGCCTGGCTGAGAATGAAGACAACACGGTGTAAAGCAGGGCTAAGGGACAGAGAAAACAGGACAGATTCTTACTATGATTAGTCACCTTCTTGGATTGAGCCAAGTTTCATTCTCTGAATTCCCCATTTATGTGAGCCAATAATTTCCCTTCCTAAGATGGTCCGGATCGCCCCTGACAGTGTTCTGTCTTGTGAGTGGACGTGGATAAGTTTGCCATGTCAGAGCGTGAGGGGTAAATAGAGAACGTATCTAGAGAGTACCTTACATGCCTCACAACTGTGAGCAGAGGAGGAGCCAGCAGGGGAGACAGAGAAGTAACTGTTGGGTATATAGAGAAAAAAAAAAAAAAAGGAAAGGAAAAGCCATGACAGTCATGAGAAGACTGTGTTCCCAGAAGCAGAAAGGAATCCGCAATATTAACACTGCCCAAGGTCCATCAACACCTTGAAAAGTTGGCTGACCTTGAAGATGTTGGTGAGAGCGGTTTTAGTGAAGTGAAACCTGGTAGAAATGGCTTGGAAAATGTGTGGGAGTTGGAGAAACTGAGACAATAAATGGAGACAAATCATTCAAGAAGTAGAGTTTGTAGAAGAGGAGAGATCACATAGAAGCTACCAGGCCACGGGTCTAGGGAAAGTTTCTTTTTCTTTTTTCAGTTTTAAGAAAAGAGAAGCATGAGTATAATTAAATACTGATGAAAAGGACCTAGTGAAAGGGGAGAAATTGAAGTAGAGAAGTCTAATAATTTATCATGGGAAATCCACGAGGTACTGAGGGAGAAGGGACCAGAAGCACAGTGGAGGAGTGCCCTTAAATAGGAAGAGAGAAGGTGGCCATGTCGATGGATACAGTGAAATTGACTTTATAGGCTTGGTTGAGAGAGTTCCTATCTTACGAATTTATTTTCACTGTGAAATAAGAAGCAGGGTCACCTGCTGAGAATAAGGAGATGTGGAGCATTTGAGTGAGGCAGGCAAGACCTGAAATAGTCACTGGGCCAGCACGTGAAATAACACTGGATTGTTCGGTGGGGTTGAGGGCCTAGATCAGGTTGTGTCCAGGAATTTAAATGGGTATACCCTGCAGAGTGGAAGGAGTTGCTCAAGCAGTGAGGGGATAGCATGGGTGCAGGCAGGGAGGGAAAGCTGAGTTTGTCTACGATTGACATAGAATGGCAGTCACTGTTTCCTACAGAGTTGGGAGAAACAGAGTGACATTTTTGGGCATAGGATTTCTTTCTTTAGAAAACAACCCATCTAGTTTTCTTATCCGAGGGTATTTCAGGGAGAATTGATGGAGTTTATTGGTTGAACAGTGGGGTGGAGAGTGGAGGGATACATTCTATATTGGGAGTAATAAAAATAGGTATTTATGAGGCAATGGACAATTTATTATTCATCAACGAATCTAATCTTCACAACAACTCTAGGAAGTAGTTTTACTGAACTCATTTTATAGCTGAGGAAACCAAGACTGGAGCATTACTAACTTGTCCGAGGTCTCTCAGCAGGAAACAGCAGACAGACTGTCACCATAATAGAAAAAGCATGATTTCTGGTGTGTCAGAGACACACGTAAACCCAGTCAAGCCCTTTTCACTATGAAAGAGCTACTCATGTCATCGCGTCTGGTCCTAAACACTTTCTACGTGATGATTGGTGTATCTCTGGGGGCAGCGGCCCTGACAAAGGCCGTAGGGACACAGTGATGGTTGGGTCAGACCATGGGCACAGGACTGCCAGCCATCCTCCCCTAGGACTTGGGCAAGAAAGGCCTCGGCCTGGCACTTCACAGACTTCTGTGAACGAGCGCATGGGCACTTCTGTCACTTGCCATCTGTGCAGCACTCAGTGCTGACATGGTAGAACCCATAATCCTAAACATCTGCTCTTGGAAGTAACACTTTTCATCCTCGGAGAAACACTGCACATTTCTTTTCCTATATCCTCTAGACAAATGCTGGCTACCACTGAATGCTGTCAAGGTTTGTGGGTCGTGTCGCTGACACTGCTTCTGAGTGCGGGGAGGATTTTGGATGTGGAAGCAGGTAGAAAATAGAAAAGGAAAATTAACCGATTTGTTAAATCCTTCCTCTCAAATAAGATTATTGCATTAGACTCTTGCAGAATGAAATAGCCCTTCCCAGTGGTATCAAACATCCATGCTCTTGCTTTCCTCATCTTCTACAGTCGCTATTGCATGTGGCACCCAGGGAACATTCTGCAGTATTAAACAGTCTATATCACTCTTATATTTGTTTGTGTACATATCTATATCTACATATACATAAGTCTAGACAGAACATGAGTAAAGCATAATTTAAATTTTTTAAATGATGACTAGATGAACATTAAAAGCTGCAATTGCAAATAGTTTGGTTTTCGTGAAAGTATTAAATGCGATTTTATTAATTTTCCCCCAAATAAATAATTTCAGGCTCATTTAAATAATTTTATACTAAACTTTGTATTAATCATTATAATTTTATATTGCATTTTAGTTTTTATATGCCATTTTGAATACTTTATAACATAACATTTTTGAAAACATATAGACAAAATTTTAATTTACACTTTTAATGAAAACAGGTCAAGCTGAGTTTAGTTTGACTATAATAACATTTTATTTCTTAATCCTTTAGGCTAGTGAGAATGAGTTTATGTTTCTAGTATGCTAGAAATAGAAAAATACAAAAGTAGAACTTAGGGTGAAAAGCATAAAGAAATAGAAAATGTTCAGGGACTTCCCTGGTGGCGCAGTGGTTAAAAATCTATCTGCCAATGCAGGGGACACGGTTCAAGCCCTGGTCCTGGGAGATCCCACATGCCGCAGAGCAACTAAGCCCATGCGCCACAACTACTGAGCCTGCGCTCTATAGCCCATGAGCCACAACTGCTGAGCCCACACTCCACAACTACTGAAGCCTGAGCGTCTAGAGCCCATGCTCCGCAACAAGAGAAGCCACCGCAATGAGAAGCCCACGCACCGCAACGAAGAGTAGTCCTTGCTCACCGCAACTAGAGAAAGTCTGTGTGCAGCAATGAAGACCCAATGCAGCCAAAAATAAATTTAAAAATAAATACATTTTAAAAATAAAATAATAAAAAAGGAAAATGTTCAAAGAGGCAGCTTGCTTAAATTTTTAAAAACTCAAAATAAAAGATTTTATTGACAATGACCCACATAAAATTTGCAAATAGGACATTATAAATTCTTTACTAAATAAAGATTTAATTACTGACCAAAACGTTGAAAATGAAATAAAATTATTTTTATTAGATTTACTTTGAACAAATCAAATAAAATCTCAGCAATTATATATAAATTAAGATTTAATGAAAATATTACTATAAGAGATGGTGAAAGTCATTGCACAAGTTATATGATGAAAATGAAATATTTCATAAAATTTTCTTTAATAATGTTTAAATTTTGTAATATTTTTGTTTCATTCCTAAGTATGTATATTGTAAATTTTATTAATTTTTTTTTGCTATTTTTCAGCTGGGTAGTTTCTCCAAATTTAAATTAATTAAATGTAGTCATGGAACTGCAGCGATTCAATCTGACATTACTGTTTATAGAATACAAATTGTAAGAAAATCCTGATTTTAACAACATAATTGGCATTTTTCTTCCTGAAATGAAGACATGAAAAATAAATTGTATGGAATAATTATATAATAATTTATAATTATGGCGCATCTCCATTTCATTACTCACTGAAACATCACCAGCTCAATCAATGAAGCACCCAAACTTGTACAATAATAATAAAATTACATTTTCTTGAAATCTTGTTCTCTTCAGGTATATAAAAGCCATGTTTTACATGTTTGTAAAAATCTTATTGTTAAGATATTTTTGTCAAGATGGGGGATAAACATATTTTATTTAACAGTTTGATAGATTTTATTGTTTAAATGTTGAGTTATATGGTATATGGGTCACCATTTGTTTTCTTCCCACAGACTGTTCAGCAGTTAACCATGGACTAGAGACTAGTCAACAACTGTTAAATCAGAACCCATTAACTTAACCACCCGTAGACTTAATTTAACCAAGGGATTCCGGAGAGCTACCTGATAACCACCCTTAAAACCCCACTGGGATCATTTGGAAAGCAACAATGCAAGCAAATTAACCTAAGAGATTCAGCCAGGGTAGAAGAAATCAGAAAGGAAGGGCACATGTAAGTAAAATGATCTCTAAACACTGGCTCACACTGGAAACTTCATGAAACATTGAATAGAGTGGGCAGAGATAGTTAAAAATTTCACCTGGAAAAGGTTTGGGCAAATTATTTTTGATTATATGCAAATCTGGAGTGGTAATGAGTTGCTTATTTATTTTCGTTATTATTTTCCCTAAAAAGTGATAGTGGTGCTGGTGGGTGGAAGCAATTGTAATAAAGCATGCTGTATACGACTTAGCAGCATCATCTTCTCATTGAAAAACACCCCCAACCTCATTCTGTCTGTAATGGAAATAGAGTATTTCTTTAGTGCATATAATGGAAAAAAATTACAGCTGTCAGAAATGATAGCCTAGACTACATTTATAACACATTTCCTTAAAGCTGTAAATCACCAGTGTTAGTAAAATCTCTTAAATTTTCTTCTCATTCTTTTTCTATTCTTCTCCCTGTTTACATTTCTCCCCCTCTTTATTTCTTTGTATTGTCCTTCTTATAAGTGTTTATCCATGTTGTCATTTTGAGTAATGCTTCTCATTAAAAATTTTCAAGGGGCTTCCCTGGTGGCGCAGTGGTTGCGCGTCCGCCTGCCGATGCAGGGGAACCGGGTTCGCGCCCCGGTCCGGGAAGATCCCACATGCCGCGGAGCGGCTGGGCCCGTGAGCCGCGTCCGGAGCCTGTGCTCCGCAACGGGAGAGGCCACAACAGTGAGAGGCCCGCGTACCACACACAAAAAAAAAATTTCAAGTATTTTTCACATTCTGAACATAATTAAGCCTCAAAAATCTGGGGTCTTTGTGATACAGTGATTTCTGTTTTGATGTCCAACATGTTAGGGAAAAGGATAGTTTTTAATTTGGACACTTGAGAAAGTTTTTACCTGTGTTAAAACATATGTGATAATACTTAATAGGATTTTTATTTCAACATGAAAAAATATAAGCAAGAAAGTGAAAACAGGGGTAACAGTTGAGAGCACTGGTTTACGTCATATAGACCTCAGTTCAGTCTGAGCTCTCCCTTTACTAGCTGTGTGACATTGAACAATTTTCTTAATCTGCATGAACCTGAATTTCCTCATCTGCCACGTGGGTATAATAATGGTTCCTATCTCATAGAGGTGTGAGAATTAAATAAAATGATCTGTGTATGGTGCTTATAACTGTGTGAAGCACATAGACAAGCTTGGCAACATTATTACTGATTCCACTGTTATTATCATTTATTAGTATTAACTGCCTCTGACCTTCTTTTATGAAATAAAGTAATACATACCCACAAAAGAAAATTTAGTTGGTGGAGAAGCATAAATTGAAGAGCCTTCTTTCCTAGCCTCTGCCATCCCCCCTCTCTATTAATGGTTTCTCTTGTGTTCTGCCCCCAAATTAGTTTGGGAACCAGCATATATACAATCCTTTCTGAAACTACACAGACAGATCAGACTTTGCACCCTGTCTTGCTCTTTTGTCATTTAACTTATATTGAGTGTCTTTCTCTATGCAGACCTATATATAACCCTCATTCTTTATAATAACTGTGTCATGTCTCATTGTATAAATGTACTATGAGTCATATAACTGATCTTCTTTTGCAGTTTTTGACTTTACTATTATGTCTGTAAGAAAAAGTCCTAGCAGTAGAATTTCTGAATTGAAGTATACATGTGTTTTCTACTTTGATACTTTTTTCCAAATTACCTTCCCAAAAGTTTACACTGATTTACTCTAGTAGTATGTTATGCATTTGGATATGGTCCTGAAAAACGTGTATGTAAATAAGTTATTTGAAATAGATTCTTTAAGTTAAATTCACTAGAGATGTGACTTATGTTTTAGCAGGGCCCATGACTTTCTTTGATAATTTCTGAAAGATGTAGACTTTCATCTTTCTGACAATGTACAATCCAGAAGATGCATGTGTGCATATCCATTTAGAGTAAAGTCCATCTATGATAGACTGAACAATGGCCCTCCAAAGATGTCCAGTGAGACTCATCTCAGACTTCTCACCTCCAGAACCAAGATAATGAATTTGTGTTGTTTTAAACCACTAAGTTTGTGGTAATTTGTTACAGCAGTAACAGGAAACTAATACATCAACCATGTATCCCAAATGAGGATTCAGCTATATGGGCACATACCCTGTATTGGAATATATGAGAGCATAGCTTTAGAAAACCAAAAATCCTTTAGTACACAAAGCAGTAAAAAGTTGAGCTGGCCACTCCACCTCCCATATTCTCCCACTGTCATAGTCCTTAAGCATCTTCATGGAACCCTCAGTGTTCCAAGAAGTAAATTGAAAACTACTCCTTTAGAAAATTAAATAAGCTTTCCTCTGCGATGTGAGAATGTATTCATAAATTGGATCTTTAAAAAATGTATTTTTCAATTAGTAGTAATTATCGGTACCTATTTAAGGCCACTACTGTACTAGACTCCAGAACACAGCTATAAACAAGGCAGACTTATTCCTGCCCTCACAGGTTATAGAATGGTAAGGAAAATAGCCACTTCCAATGGAATGTGACAGATGCTCTGATGGCAAAGGACTAGGGAACTGTGTGGATTCGCAGAAGGGATACTGTCAGTGATCTGATACGAGGAAGGCAAAAAAGAAATCTTTCTGAAGGAACATCCAAGCTCAGACCAAGCAGAGTAAGGAGAAGCCTTCGTAGCTGCCTAGGAAGGGGTGGGGTAAAGATAAGAGGCATGGCTTGTTGAGAATCATTCTGGTAGAAGGAACATCATTTCTAAAGACCTAGAAGTTGAGACATTGGGATACATTTGGGAAACTACCATGGATAAAGAACAAAACGCTATGGAAAAATGGAAGGAAATGAGGCTGAAGGTCTTAAGGGGTACTGCTGCTCCTAGGAAGGCATTTCCTCTTTATTCTCCTGTCCAGGCAGAGACACCCCAGTAGGTCTGGGGTGAAGCCCCATTCACATTTACAAGAATTGCTCTGTACACAAAGTGGAGGACCAATGAGGAGAAACAACACTGGAGGCTATTGCAGGAATCAAAGCTAGAGCCATTGTGGTGGAATGGCCTGACAAGATGTTTAGCTCCCATGCTTGATAGGGCTGGTGATGAGTGGATCTGTGGGGCAGGGGATGGCAAGAAGAGAGAGGAATCCAGAATGACACCTGGATTCCCGGCTTGACAAGGAACACAGGAGGCTTCCATCCTGCAAGTGTTGAATTTGAGCACTCGTAGGGTGTTCTCTTGGAGAGGTCTAAAAAATAGGTGCATAAATAGATCTGGAGCCCCAGAAAGTAATTTGGAAGAGAGACAGAGATTTATGAGTCATTAGCTTATACCCATTAAGTGTGAAGCAAAGTGAGGCGAGAGAATAAAATCCCCCACGGAGAGACTGTAGAGTGGGAAGAGGGTTTAGGACAGGACCCTGAAGAAGTCAATACTTACGCAAGGACTAAAAGAAGAGGTGCCCACCATGAGGCTGAAGAGGGGCTGCTGGGGAAGGAACAGGAAAGGCAGCCAAGTGTGAGGACGTGGTCAGCAGCACCTCTGCCATGCCATGCCATGCCATGGAGGGCTGAAATAAAGCCATCGCTAAAAATGTCTCTTGAGTGTACGACTTTAGGAGGTCTTGAGATTCCCTAGAATAGTTTCAAGAGCGTGATGCGGGCGGAAGTGTGACCTGAATAGGCTGAAAAGTAACTGGGGACTGAGTCCAGTGGGAAGGGATGAAATTCAGAGGACAAGTGGAAGGGTGAACCGCAGAGGTGGGAAAGGAAACTTGCTCCATTGCAAGAGAAGGAAAGGAGGAAAGGATGGATACATTTATGTTTTCATAAAGAGAAAATTTAGGCTCATCTTCACCTATTAGAGAATGATCTTCTGATATCTAATTATAAGAAAGAGCAATTAGAATTCTTGAGTTGTCTCAAAGGACAGAAACAGGACCAATGAGGAAACTAGAGGAAGATTAAGTTTGGCTTGACTTTCGGAGGAATTTGTTAATGATGACAGCTCCTCAGAATGGAATGCTTGTGTCAGTAAATTGTGAGATCCCTGTCATAGGTATGACTGAAATGAACACAACAGCTATTGCAAGGGAGAGTAAAAAATAACATGGCGGGGGCGGGGCGGGGAATGGAAGAGGAAAGGACTGACCATATGTTTTTGAAAATCCCCGCCTGTCCTTCACATTCAACTCTGCAAACTACAGCAATCCTATTATATATTGAGTACTGTCCCTCAATTCCTTTTTTCTTGGAGCTCTGCCCAACTACTGGTGATAAAAATTTCATCCTCTAGACACTCAGCTTCCAGATTCAGAGGCAGTTACAAATATATCAGACCCAGGAACGGCATCACCTCCGGAGTGGGGACTGGAATTAGTCTTCTGACCTATGCCTAGTTTCCAAGGTGTCTGAGTCGAGATCCACAGATCCCTAAATGCCCATGAGGCTAATCACCACAACTCCCATTATAACTGAACATCTTCTTGTTTATTGCTGAGCACCTACTATGTTCCAGGTACAGTTCTAGGTGCCGAATATGTGATGCTGAAAGTACATCTCATAAGGATGCAGATTTTTGTCTAAAAATTGTTCACTGATGTATTATTCCCAGCACCGAAAACTGCCTGGCACAGTGCAGGTCTCAATAGATTTTTGTCCAATGAACGACACAGACTCTGCCTTTAAGTTGCTTGAATCGTGTGTACAAGACCAGCGTATACACTGACACCTGTGGTGCAATGTGGCAAGTACAATTATAAGAAATTGCACAGGAAGCACAGAAGGGGGACACCTTCCTCAGCCTGGGGTTCCTGGTTTGTATTCTGGTTCCCAAATAGCGCTGGGGCGCAGCCTGAGCTCAAACTGCCTGCCAACCTGTCAATCTTTGCTATTCCTCTCTACCTACAGATGAACCATGTCATTCTACCCCAAACCATTATCTGGAACTCCCCTTCAATCAAGGCACTGCCACCATCATGACCATGAGTGGACACTGCTCCTATCAGAGGTAGGTACTTCTAGCAGATCAGAGTTCTTAGAGAGAAGAATGACAGTCCAACTGTTCCTTATTAGACATCATATCTTGGACAGCTAGACAAGTTCTTAGAGGCCAAGGCATGCTGCTAAGACAGTGTCTCTAGTACAGGCCACTCTACTGCCTCCTGTGATGGTTGCCTTAGAATCCCAGCAGGACTCATAGAAGTGTTCAAGAAAGTTCTCTAGGAATCATTCCCTCTTCTAAACGTGCATTACTACAATGCAAAAAAGCTGTCATGGAGAGAGGGAGGTGTGGTAAAAACAGCAGGAGATTGAACCCCAGACACCTTCTTTGCCTCTTTTGTATGGACAAGTCACTTAAAGGAACTGGAGTTCCTTCTTTATATCCTTAGTTGTAGAGGATGTTTTATTCGGCTAGTCTTCAGGCTGTTCTTATCCCTAGTCGCTCTGTAAATAGTTGCAGTTTTGCCATGCCTGTGGGAGGAGGTGAGCTCAGTAGGTCTTCCTACTCCACCAGCTTGGCCACTCCCGGTACTTTATCTTCTTTGTTGCTAATGTAAATGGGGTTTATAATACCATTGTGTTCTCTGTTATCATTTTGTAACTAACTGCTATTGATTTCTACATGTTAGTTTTAAGGCCTGCTACAATACTTTGAGGATTGTTTGAGTTTTATCATTGACTCTCTAGGGTTTTCCAAGTATAAGATCATAACGTCTGCAAATAGAGATAATTCACTTCTCTTCCAGTTCCTATGCCTCTGATTTCTTTTGTCTAATTGCTTGGTTGACATTGCCAGTACAATATTGATGGTAATGGAAACAATGGCCAACTTTTGCTTTGCTCCTCTTCTTTAGTGTCTTGCCATTAAGTAAGATACTGGCTTTAGAACTAAGGAATGTATATTTTATCATGTTAAGAAGGTATGTTATTATAATCTTAAGGATTTTTATCAGGAAAGGGTGTCGACTTTTTTCAAGAGCATTTTTTCCCAGCATTGATGGAGATAATCATGTATACAATTTTTCTTCTTACAGTTTTTAACATGGCATATTATGGTAATTAATTTTTCTACTTTTGAAGTAACCTTGCATTCCTGAAATAAATCTTACTCGGTCATGCTGTATTTTATAAAAAGTGGAATAGATTCTTTTGCTAATATGTACCACTTTTGTATCAATATTCGTAAGTGACACTGAGTTGCAATTTTCTCTTTTTGTACAGTCTTTAACAGGGTTAAGTATTGTTAAACTTGCTTCATAAACTATTAGGATGTTTTCCTTCATTTTCAGTGCTCTGTAACGTGTTAACAATGGTGCATTGGGACCGTATGATAGCTGAAGTTTTGATAGTGATTTTCAGCTCTTTAGCATAAAATGAGAACAGTTACAATATGTCCTTCCCAGGAAGTTGTGAAATCAATTAAGTTGATTGGACTTGGAAATGCTTTACAAATAGCACATCACTAGTTATATGTTAATTATTACAATTTAGGTAAGAACAAAATGTGTGGCAGAAAGGGTAAGTAAATCTGCCTCAATTGGAAAAGCGACAGATACCTAAGAAGGTTTCATTGAAATTATCCTTTAGTTCTGTTGCAAATAAGGAATAGGATTTTACCGAACTAAGAAGTAAATATTCCAGGTAAAGGAAAGAGCATTCGTAAAGATTTAAAGCTCATGATTTTAAAATTTACTAATTTCATGATATACAGTAGTGATATACAGTTGACACTTTTACATATATGAATTAATTTGATTCTTTAGGGAATATAGATTGGTGCTATTTGCATCTTAAGGTCAGAGAGGGCAGTGACTTCACAAGTAAGTGACAGAGCCCAGCACAGAACTGGGAACAGTTGATATATATTTGGCACAGTTTCTGGTGATACAAAGCCACAATACATTTTTGTTTCTTTTGCACTTCCTTCTCTTCCTCTATTATTTTTGTGTATATAATTAAATAATTATTTCCAATGTGTAGTGTTGTTTTGTATAATACCATATTGTCCATTCGTTGTTTCATTTATGTTTTTCTTTACAAATAAACAGTAGCTCCTTTTAAAATATAATTTAAGAATTTTTTATTAAAAATTTTAAAACTTCGATCTGAATTTTTTTTTTTTTTTTTTTTTTTGCGGCACGCGGGCCTCTGCTGTGGCTTCTCCCGCTGCGGAGCACAGGCTCCGGACGCGCAGGCTCAGCCGCCGTGACTCGCCGGCCCAGCCGCTTCGCGGCAGGTGGGATCTTCCCGGACCGGGGCACGAACCCGTATCCTCTGCATCAGCAGGCGGACTCCCAACCACTGCGCCACCAGGGAAGCCCTGAATATTTTTTAATATATCTTTATTGGAGTATAATTGCTTCACAATGCTGTGTTAGTTTCTGTTGTACAACAAAAGTGAATCAGCTCTATGTATACATATAGCCCCATATCCCCTCCCACTTGAGCCTCCCTCCCACCCTCCCTATCCCACCCCTCTAGTTGGTCACGAAGCACCGAGCTGATCTCCCTGTGCTATGCTGCTGCTTCCCACTAGCTATCTATTTTACATTTGGTAGTGTATACATGTCGATGCTACTCTCACTTCGCCACAGCTTCCCCCTCCCCCACTATGTCCTCAAGTCCATTCTCTATGTCTTCATCTTTATTCCTGCCCTGCCCCTAGGTTCATCAGTATTTTTTTTTTTTTAGATTCCATATATATGTTAGCATACAGTATTTGTTTTTCTCTTTCTGACTTACTTCACTCTGTATGACAGACTCTAGGTCCATCCACCTCACTACAAATAACTCAATTTCATTTATTTTTATGGCTGAGTAATATTCCATTGTATATATGTGCCACATCTTCTTTATCCATTCATCTGTCGACGGACATTTAGGTTGCTTCCATGCCCTGGCTATTGTAAATAGTTCTGCAATGAACATTGGGGTGCATGTCTCTTTTTGAATTATGGTTTTCTCAGGGTATATGTCCAGTAGTGGGATTGCTGGGTCATGTGATAGGTCTATTTTTAGTTTTTTAAAGAACCTCCATACTGTTCTCCATAGTGGCTGTATCAATTTACATTCCCACCAACAGTGCAGGAGGGTTCTCTTTTCACCACATCCTTTCCAGCATTTACTGTTTCTAGATTTTTAGATAATGGTCATTCTGACCAGTGTGAGGTGATACCTCATTGTAGTTTTGATTTGCATTTCTTTAATAATTAGTGATGTTGAGCATCTTTTCATGTGCCTCTTGGCCATCTGTATGTCTTCTTTGGTGAAATGTCTATTTAGGTCTTCTGCCCACTTTTTAATTGGGTTGTTTGTTTTTTTGATATTGAGCTCCATGAGCTGTTTGTATATTTTGGAGATTAATCCCTTGTCTGTTGTTTCACTTGCAAATATTTCCCCCCATCCTGAGGGTTGTCTTTTCATCTTGTTTATGGTTTCCTTTGCTGTGCAAAAACTCTTTAGTTTAATTACGTCCTATTTGATTATTTTTGTTTTTATTTTCATTACTCTAGGAGGTGGGTCAAAAAAGATCTTGCTGTGGTTTATGTCAAAGAGTGTTTTTCCTATGTTTTCCTCTAAGAGTTTTACAGTGTCTGGTCTTACATTTAGGTCTTTAATCCATTTGGAGTTTATTTTTATGTATGGTGTTAGGTAGTGTTCTAATTTCATTCTTTTACATGTAGCTGTCCAGTCTTCCCAGCATCCCTATTGAAACAGTAGCTCCTTTTGATAGGTAGAGTACACATTTGCTGTTCAGACTTCTTACTGACAGAAACCCAATTTTTATTCTTATGTTCTACTTCCTTCAAGTAGCTCATGAGTTTCAAGGGAAGCTGGCAATCTCTTCCACTCTCCTACCCTCCAGAAAGGGAGAGCTCAGATTGTCTCAGGCCAGTCAGTACATCCCATTGCTGTGGCCATAGTGATTGGCTCAGGGCCCAGAGTGAGCTAATAAGACTGGAGGCTTCTGGGAAAGAGACATCCTTGCTTTTTCCCACTGGACCTAACAAGGAACATGAGCAACCAAACAGAAAACACAAAAGGTGAAACCTGCTGGGAATGAACCTATACAAGGGAGCAGATTGGAAAATAGAAACGAACCAAATCTTGAGCTGTCATTTTATACCTCACTTGAAACCAACATAGCTCTGGATTTTTCAAACACGTAAGTCAATAAACACCTTTATTCGTAAGATCAGTTTCTGTCATTTTCAATCAAAGGTCCTAACTGATATAATTTAGGTAGTGCTATATATATCTGATGTACCTCATTGGTAGTAAAGAGGTGGGCTAAAAAATCATTAATTGAGCTTTTATGAAAAATATAAACATAGTACAATGTATCCATTCATTTATTCATTCAGTACACACTTACTGAGCATCTACAATGCCACTGATACATAGTGATTCATACAGAAAAACTATAGAACTGAACTACCATTAATATGGTTTTGGATTTATTTTTCTAGTAGTCTTCTACAAATGACAATTTATTCACTCACTCAACTCAAAAAATCTTTTTTGAGCATCAACCATGTGCTAGTCCAGTATTTCTCAGACACCATTTCCCTTGTGACTAGCAGGACTCATTTGTAGGTAAAACATCAGTTAATAACTACAAAAATGAATTCACATTACCAGTCCAAATGACAAAATCAAAACTTTGCACCACTTGCTGTCCTTTTCACTATATAAATAAAAGCACAAAAAAGAAAAATGAACACAGTGAGTTCAACTTTCATATAATTATCAAATCAGATTGTTTGGATTTTATAAGTGGTAAGAAAAATAGCTGAGCTTAAAAATTATTACACCTTCTTATTATACAAAAATATCCTGTAAAAATTGGAAGTGTGTTTAAGACTGACTTTATAGAATAAAGTACACTGGTCAACAGCACATTAATCCTCACAGCAAAAAAGAATCACGTGATGATGTTCGCACTTCAGAAAATGAATCTCACCTATGTTTATTTTAAACAATATTATATATAATTTATCTTATTTGTACTACAATATTTTCTACATTTGGAACTGAAATTCCTAAGGATTAGAATCTTCAATGAATTTATAACCTTTGCAAGTTTTCAAATTATGATAGACATCTGCAAATTGTCTTTTTATTATAATAGTTTGATCACTCATTAACTTTAGGTTCACAAACAAGTTAGAAGTGCTCTTTGGAATAGGCTGCCTGAGACTTAGTTTCATATGTCCAACTTCCAAATGGATATTTCTGCTTGAAAATCCTATTTTTAGCTCAAAATTAACATGCCCAATACTTAAACTAACCTTTCTCTCTGTGTTCCATTCCTAGACACCATAACCCTATGTCCAGGCAATTGGTATCCTGAATTTGATGTGAATCACTACATCATTCCTGTCATATATATATGCACCCATATATAATATGTAGTAATATTTGTGTGCATGTTAAAAATCTACACAAGGGAATCAACATGTATTTTTATTATTTTCACAAACATTTTTGAGATCTATCATGTTCACTTATCAAACTCTTATTAGTTTCTTTAAAGGGCTACATAGTATTTCACCATTTGATAATGTTTTAAAAAATCAATACTCATTGATGGACATTTATGTTTCTTCTACTTTATTATAAACAATGTTGCAGTGTATAATTTAGTACACTTGTTCTTGTGCATGAGTTTCTCTAGGTATCCAGATGCAACTTAACTTGCCGGGTTATTGGATCTCACACAGGCACACTTCCTAGATATTGCTTCTCAATGAGGTTGTGCCTATTTAATTCCTACCAGTAGTGTTTGAGCAATCTCTTTTCGCCACATCCTTGACAACGTTTAGTATTGTCACCTGCACTTTCAACTTGAAATTTTCTAATCTCAAACCATCTTTAACAAGTCCCCCAAATAGTATCTGCAATATAATTTGTTATGCCACTAATTGCCTCAGTATTCTTCTATTAGCTAATTTCTATTAAACCCCTACACTGTGAGACACCTTCATGACTCATGGTCCATTTTAATGAATTAAATATTCTAATCCCATATCCAACTACTAAGTACCCTCTCAGAGTCCCATGAGCAAAATTTTGGCTAGGTTTCAAGATTTAAATTTTCTTTTTTTCTTTTCTTTTTTTTTTTTAAAAGCATGACTAGCACATTTTCACATTTAAGATCTGTTGATACTAGACACTCAAGAAGGGAAGATAAATCAAGTTTCAGTCATAGCTCTAAGATAGAAGTTACATTTTTTATGTGAAAAAAATAAAGACACCAACACATTGTGCATTACTAGACAATGTACACACAGCCTTTATGCATCATGGCCAGGATGACAATCTCTGGGTTTTCTATGCACTTTTTCCTTTCCTTGAGGGTGGATCATTTTTGCACTAAGTAACTCAGCCTCGAACTCAGCCTGATGGGCTGAATTATAATATCTGCAGGTGGTACCATTTTTCCCTGGTAAATGAGGAGATCCTCCCCTATTGTCCAATACAGTAGCCACTAGTTTTAAATTTAAATTAATTAATGTTAAATTAAAATTCAGTTCCCCAGTCATGGTAGCCACATTTCAAGAGCTCAACAGCCACATATAGCTAGTGGCTACTGTATAGGACAGCACAGATACAAAACACTTTCATCATTGCAGAAAGTTCTATCGGATAGAAATGCATACCAAAAGTTATTTCCATTCCAGTGGCAAAATTTAGCTCTGAGAAGAGACTAGATATCTTTTGATGAGGTAACTATTTTTGGAAAGTTATTTGGGATAGGTTAGGGTGATACCCTGAAGGGACATAATTGGAGAACAACGAATGGGTGTCCTTCAGGCAATGTAAGGATTTTGTTTAGATTACTAGTATATATTAGCTGTGGTCAGAATCTGATTCGCTGGGAACATATAGGGTATTTTTAGAGGCTGTATGGAGAGAAAGTGAGGAAGAGAACAGAGACCCAGCTGTTGGCAGCAGCTAGAGAAGCCAGGATGTCTAGTGAGGAGATAAGGAGATAAGGAGATAAGTGTGTTGCGGTGAGTGCAATGCAACCCTCTCCTCTATCTCCTCTAAAAATCTTGTGTAAGATATGCGTTACTCACCAGTGCTTTGGGAGCTGAAAATGTTTTTGCTGAGTCCGCTCTCAATATGAGTATGATGAAGGTACAATGTGTCCAGTTATATGCAGTTTAACATTTTACTCCCTTGTTATTGGGTATCATCCTCTTTCTCCAGGGGCAATCTATGCTTCCTCTTTTCCTTACGCTACTAAAGACTTTGGATGGATCAGTACAACAATCAATCCCTTTCCAGGTGTGCCAGGGGAGTCTTCCAATGTGCAACTAATTTGAAGGAGTGTAGCCAACTGCTTTGAAGCAAGAAAAAAAAAGTATTTGCTTTTCCTCCTCATTTAATTGTGCATCTGATATGTCTGATACAACCCAGACACTGTTCTAGGAGCTGGTTATATAGCATTGAACAAAACCATATCCCTGCTTTCAAATAGCTTAAATCCCTTACCCTTTAATGTCCTACCCAACAATATCTACCCAACAACAGCTAGTTAGAGATAAAACAACTACTAGGTATGATGCTTTACCTAGGTTACACTTGAACATTCCTAGTGCCTAGGAGTTGATATGCGCTATAAAATTATCATTTTAATAGATGCATATTGGGCTTCCCTGGTGGCGCAGTGGTTGAGAGTCCGCCTGCCGATGCAGGAGACACGGGTTCGTGCCCCGGTCCGGGAAGATCCCACATGCCACGGAGCTCCGGAGCCTGTGCTCCGCAATGGGAGAGGCCACAACAGTGAGAGTCCCGCGTACCGCAAAAAAAAAACAAAAAACAAAAAACAAAAAAATAGATGCATATTAATAGTGTAAAAATGATAGTTCTTAGTGTTGGAGGGCATGGTAAAATTGGTACTCTCATACTTTTGTTGGGTGAATACTTTGGGTCAAACATTGTAGACAGCAATATGGAAATATTTTTCAACAATTAAAAGATATTGATACCATATGGCCTAATAATTTCACTTCTAGTGATCCATTTTATCTGAGAATCTGAAGAGCTATCTAATGTCTACCTACTTATTGTGAGAAAATATTATACAAACTTAAGCATCAACAAATGGAAATGGTTAAATAAGTTGTAATGCATTTATATTATAGAGATATATACAGCCATTAACAACATGTTTAAACATATTATTGTGATAATCAACCAAATATGATACCAGCTTTGAAAATACTGGCTAGATTAATAAACCGATATTTCGTGCAGTTGTCATTTAAGATAGTCATTGCAATAATATTTCCTTCCTGTTTGAAGTACTGAGCACATGGGGAAGGGTGAATATTCTTCACCAAGGAGAATGTCAGATGGTAATTATCTCTGTTTTTAAAGAAGATTTGGTTAGAGATAGTTTTACTAAACTATCAGGAACATTTAAATAGAATAAAGGAAAATCGAAACGAAAGAGCTAACATAAGTTAAGGCATGGTACTTGGAAAAGTTATAACTGTATTGTCCTCTATTAAAAATGTGGAATATTCCCAAATGTTACATCTTTTATGAGACCTTTTTCTGCAGTAGAAACCTATAGAAGAATACATTATCTTCATATGAACCAAATTGTATTTCCTCTCTTTTCTGATAATTTTTACAAAAAGCATGTATGGATGCTTTTGTTACAGATTTATTTACCTGGCAATTCAGGTATATAAAGTTTATGAAGCAACAACTTTAGGAATTGCCCTTATTTTACCTTAAGATGTTTGTTATAAAATTCTCTATCATACAGTATATGTGTTCTCACTTCTATAGGATAATCTCTGCAGCTTTACAGTGATACCAAACAGCTTTTGAATTTATCAGTTCAGCTACTAAGGTAAATCAGTTGAACAAAACCCATAAAATTTTAGATAGGAGTTTAATCTTTAGACTGCAGATGTGAAACTAGTCCTCATATATATTTTGGGATCACTGTCAGCAAAAGTAAAGATAGTTTCATTCCTTTAAGAAATAATTCTTTTAAGTCAAACATTATTTTAAAATATGTGAATTAATTTATAAGATATCATCATGGTACAATAACTTTAGAGCATATTTATGAAAATGTTATAAGAAAATATTGTATTTAAGATATGAAAATAGTATCAGTCTTGCCTGAAAAATATGCATCAAAATATAAGATAGGATTCTACCAACTTGTGATTCTATGTGGAACCCTGGAGAAGAAAATGAGCATGACTCTTGACATCTGAGAAATTTATATCTAGTATAAAGCAATAAAAACTAAAGTGAACATTTAGTTATATGTCAGATGCACAGTATTTTTAACTAACATACGCATCCTAATTGTATTTTTAATTTTTTCTGTTAAGTGGTGTTGTCAAATAGAAAATGAGAATCATTTTCATGAGTAAAAGAAGAAAACCACAGATTATTCTTGTGATCAGGAAAAAAAAAAAAGAGAAAGATTAACATAATAGTAATTACCTGAGCAGATGGATTCCTAATCCTAGAAATAAACATGCTAATTAAGCTACACTACAGAATGACAAGATATTAGGGTCCTCTGAATCTGGAGACATCCTTATTCTAATTTACTAGTGTAACTTAATTCTCATTATATTAAAAAGTGCTTAATTGGGCTTCCCTGGTGGCGCAGTGGTTGACAGTCCGCCTGCCGATGCAGGGGACGCGGGTTCGTGCCCCGGTCCGGGAAGATCCCACATGCCGCGGAGCGGCTGGGCCCGTGAGCCACGGCCGCTGGCCCTGCGCGTCCGGAGCCTGTGCTCCGCAATGGGAGAGGC
>NC_041223.1:33302330-33364670 GCF_002837175.3 Physeter macrocephalus | reverse complement strand
GCCTGTGCTCCGCAACGGGAGAGGCCACAACAGTGAGAGGCCCGCGTACCGCAAAAAAAAAAAAAAAAAAAAAAAAAAAAAAAAAAGTGCTTAATCAACCAAATTATCAAATTTACTTAGGCAGTTTTAATGTTTCTGTAAGTTTCTTCCAAGTGTGGGCTAATATGGGGCCGTCTTTTTCATCAGTGTATTTATGGTTTGTTCGATACTTGCAGTTTTCACAGAGCAAGATTGTTTTTTATATCACTAACAAGATACTCTTTCTTTGTGCTTGTGGATGGGGTTTTAATCGGGGAATCAAATATCATAATGCTGACCATTTCCTAGCTACCCTATCCTGCCTTCCTTTAAAGACGAAAAAAATCGTTACTGGTAATTGAAATCTACAGTCCCTTGGCTGATTTAAATGAGTTACAGATTTTGATACTTCTATAATCAAACATGTTGAAGGAAATTAACAGGAAGAATGGGAATAATGTATGGAAAACAAAAGTTTGTGTGAGTAAGTAAATGTGAGACAGAAGCAAGGGAGACAGCACCATTATTTTCATACTTACATGCGCACAAGAAGCTTAAATTAGCTAACCAGTAACTGATCAACACAAAGTAGTTTTTGGAAGGTTACCTGGAATACATACAATTAGCGTAACATTTCTTAGTGGTTGAATCCATGTCTTTATGGAGAAGTAGACTTTTACGATAAAAAGATTCATTTTGGAAAAAATTCTAGAGATAGTTTCTGTTTCCCAAAATATTTGTGTGGGAGCGTGTGTGTGTTGTGGGTGGGGTGGGAGGGGAAGGGAGAGTTGCACTTTCCTGTCGTTTTTCCTATACTTATATTTTAGTTGTAACCATGCTGTGCATTTCTTTTATATCTGGAGATATTTTAACTATACTAAAAAGTGGGAAATATTTAAGACAGTTATATAAATTTAACTCACCTCAGTTTTAACACCATTCAACAGGCATTTATTGAATAACCATGATATAAAAAACATAGGACTGGCAGTACAGAGCTATACAACCTTAAAAAATATATCACTCCAACCACTTAGACCTTGCTACTTAAAGTGTGGTCCGTGGACCAGCAGCACAGGCATTTCCCAGGAACTGTTAGAAATACATCATTTCAGGCTCCACTCCAGCCCTTCTAAACCAAAATCCACATTGTAACAAAATCCCCAGGTGATTCGAGTGCACGTTAAATTTTAAGAAATACTATGTTAAAACACCACAATATAAGGAAAGACATAGATACTAATATTTTTTAAAAGGCAGTAATTTCATAAGAAAAGCTCTAACAAATACTCTGGGACAATGATAAAATCTAATTCTGGTTACAGGGATTTGCAGTAGTTTCGAATCTGCCCTTTTCTATGTTATAGCTTCCACACGATACATCCATTTTCTAAAGTGTGTCTCTGGTCAAATACGTTTTGAGAAACAGCGCACGAGGTATACTACTGCTCAGAGATGACACGTTCACAATAGTATGTTAAAGATTCTAAGAAGTCCTAAATAAATAAGTCTGTTTTACTAAAATACTTAGACATGTAACTTTTACTTTACATGGCACTCCCCACATTGTTTGGAACTACGGTTCTATGGAACACACTTTGGGATACACTGGATTTTATGACTTTGCTCATGAATTCTTTACTAGGATTCTTCTGCTCTCCATTAATTGCTCGTTTCTTTTTATAGTTAAAAAGTATCCAGAATAAATTCAACCTCGAATATAGGTATGAACAAAAAATACAATTTAGCTTGGATACAATGTATGTAATAACATAGACAGAATCAGCAGTTCTGTTAAAAATCATCCAGATCTGGATAGATAAGATTATCTTTGAACAAACAGCATGCTAAAATCTGGCCTCCACATATCATTGAAATTAAGCCAAATCCTGCAAGTAATGAAAGGGAAGTTTTGGTTAACTACTAATAATGAATAATTCATTGGTGAGATTATGAATAAGAACAATCATCATGACTAAAATAATGTTCCTGAAACTGACATAGCATTTGAAATAGAGGAGTTTATAGATTCAGCTAAAAGAGAGTAGGTATATATTCTGTGCTGGTAAATTACTGAAATTCAAAACTTCCTTCGGGAATAGGTGCATGGTTCTCTCAAATAGTAAGGAGCTCTTAAAACTCAGAAATTCAAAGGCAAGGAGTCAAAGCACATTCCAAGGAATTTACAATTTTCAATTCTTTTAGCTCCTGAGACCTGCCATTTGTTTGTGTTGTTGCTATTTTAAAATATTCTTTATAAGGTATTTTCCCCCTCTAATTATAAAAGGAAAACATGCTTACTAATGTGGAAAATATTTCTGAGTATCGAAAAATTTTGAAAACAAGAATTCCACCTACCTGAGCTATTTGGTTTTATAAAAATGCCTTTAGCTCTGATTTCATTGGCCCAATGATTCTTGTTTAAAATATTAGTCAGGCCTTACAGGGCTTCCATAAATCTGTTGCTCCTTGCATGGTAGTAACTGCATAACTCCATGAAAGATAAAAGTCCCTGAGGTAAGAGCCCTTAGTGACTCAGGCCTGACAGGACCACTTCCTCACACAAAGACGCACATCCAATGTGAGACCACAAGATGGAATTTCCAAGATGTTTAGCCACTATTCTCTTATTTTTAAATTGTTAACTCAAAAAAAAAATCAAAGGCGGCTACCTCAGATATCATTTGGCAACTGTCCTCTGAGGAATCCAAACTTGATTACTGAAACTGAAATTGTTACCCAACTATTTTAGCAAATTCTATTAGCTATTTCATTATGCTAAAGTTGACTTGCCTTGTCATCAGGGTTGCATTTGATATGTGACTTAGTTGGCTAGGCCTCAATAAATTTTGTGGTACTGTAAATAAAACCCAAAAGAGAGAAGTTCCTGTTTTTCATAGAGAAAAGATGATTTCCACTTGGGCTCATAAAGCATTTCTTTAGTATCATTTTTCTGATTTATTAAAAATCAACATCTTGGGAAGGCTTATGCAAAATAAAACATCTACTTTCACAAGTGTTTTCTGTATGCACTAAACAATATTGGAGAATTATGGATATGCAAGGTAAGTGGAGAATTAAACTCGAGTGAAGGGGGCTAGTAAGTAATATAAATAATACTGGTACTAAAAACAGATAACTCGACTTTAGGAAAAGAATGTGGTAAAGTGCTGCATTTCCATTTCTCATCACTAAGCATGACAATAATTAGATAAAAACTACTGCCAAGTTTACTGAAAAGAGGAAATCTAAAAATATTTTGTGGTCAGTGTCTGGCTTAATCTAAAGAAAAAGCTTTAGAAAAGCCTACTTTCACTTGGTTAATTTTCTTACTACATATGTGATTGATGAATTCAGTTGTTCAACTAGTGGACAGAAAAGAATGAATGAAATAAAATAGGTTCCCTTCTTCTTGTACTACTATAAAGACAGTAATACTATTCATGTAGAAAGAGAACCAAAAGAATATGTCACAAATATATATCCAGTGTTTTATTCCCTATAATTTTAGAATGATAAAACCCTTGAGTAGTCTTCTGGCCCAATTATCTGATCCACATAAAAATATTTTTATGCCCCCAGTTTATATATAAATATATATTTATATTAAATAAGTATCATATATACATATATATGTATAACATATGGATATCATACATATACACCTAAAGCAGCCCACCAATGGGATGTCAAAGGGAATTCCAACATAACTGCAATAGAAAAAATAAAAAGTCTTGTTCATTTTTGAAACATATATTATTGTTTTACTCATGAAGAAATACTTATGTTTGGTCAATTCATATCTCCATAACAAAGAGAAAGCTTACCCATCATATTCATGAAATCAAGTAGCTCCAAAGTTGTACCTAAGTCATTGTCTAGAAAGGTCATTTATTAAGTCAGGTATTTGAAACTCCTCTCCTAGGAATGAGGTCATGAATTGTCAGGTTCTCAGATCAGCTCACAAAGTCGACTTGAAGTAATATGCAGCAGGAATAATCCTAACACCGCCCTGAATCCTCAGTGCCTGGCTCTCTTTGGAGCTCTCAGCGACTTCACTCTGATATCAGATCTATTGAGCAATACTTGTTAAGCGTTTTCTATGTGCCAGGTGTCAGACAATCAAGTTGTAACTTTTCTGGATCCAGAAAACCTACTGCCTATCTTGACCTTGAAGACTGAACCACAGCAGGCTCCCAAACCTTTTTGCAACTATCCCATGGCTGTCTTCCAGGAATACTTAAGCCCCAAAGTAAAATAGAGAATTTGAGATGGGGTTAAGTGGTTCTCCAAGCTACTAAAAGTGTTTGTGTCTGAGGAAATTGATGCTAGGAGATTGATACACCAGCATTTTCTAATAGCATTGATGTTGAGACGTGGCAATTCATTTGAAAACTGTGTTCTTAAGTTGGAGACTGATTATACCCACCAATAGATCAAGGCACTGAAAATATGAGTGACATTTAAGTAGTTAATAAATAATAAATTTGAATTATAACTTGTGCTTGATTACCACCTATAGCTTGACTAGTTTTTTTTTTTAATAATGGAATTCAGTAAGAGAGAAAAAGTTACAATAGAAGGGTAAATTTTGAATAAATGGATGAAACTACCTGTTAGTCAGTAATTATTACAGGCTAGACACCGTGTCAGACACTTCCTCACTCTCACTGAAACTTCACTAGGTATGCCTCAGTTTGCAGAGGAGGTAACTAATGGAAGGGATGATGTGCCTTGCCTTAGACTACACACCTGATAAAAAGTTAGGACTGCAATTTGAATCCATTTTATTCTGACTCCAAAGATCACAAGTAGAAACAAAAACACTTTAGTCTTAGAACCTGATATTCTTGTTAAAATAGTTGTTGGGAAGTTTGCAAGCCTGTAAATACACGTTTCCTCAGGTCCCAGTTCTCAGTCTTTGGCCAATTTCTGCCTCAAGAAAGGATTTGGAGGGAAAGCATTCTAACAGAGGCAAACCCTGTACAACTGATGATGAGTTGAATGAGAAAGGAGAATAGTAAACTGCTACATTTCAGTACACTTTTGAATTGGAAGATGTAGCTAATCAAAATCTCTCTGAGGAAATGGTAGAAGAACTTGGTGGGGGAGAAGGAGTGAGGGGAGTAGCTGAAGAACTTTCATCTTTCATTTTTATTATTTAGCCATCAGAGGACACTATGCATACAACAAAGTTCTACTTTTATGAATCGATTTAGGTACAACATCCAGATTGAGTACACGCATACAACAAAGTTCTACTCTTATGAATCGATTTAGATATAACATCCAGATTGAATACATTTTGTTTCCTTTATTTTATTTTGCTTACCAGTTGAAGTGATGGTAACATGAAGAATAGTTACTGAAATACCATAATCCCAAACCCATTCTTCTACCACCAGAACAAAAAGCAATCCGCAAACAAAGTAGGTGACCTCTGATGAGACTAAAAGAAGTGCAATAAAAGGAAGACTAGAATTATTTGCGATTAGAGCTACTAATAATTCTGAATATAATTAATAACAGAACCACTACAACCTATTCTGCAAAAATATTTTCGTAAGAAATTTTTAATGTTCCATCTCTTAACATTCCTCATATCTGAATAAGAACTTTTTAAATATTCCATCTCTGAATAATTGTTGAACTTATAGAAAAATAACTACATAATTTCTGTTTTATATTCTTTATACTTAGCATTTTAGAAGGTAAAATACAATAAAGAAAAGTTACAATGTAATCAATGCACGCTGATCTGTAACTAGATTGCAAATCTCATTTGAAGATATATTAAAAACTAATGAAAAATTCAGCTCTGGGTTTTCAGAAGAAAAATGTTAAGAGTTTATTGAACAATAACGTTTCTTTGGTACCAGTTATTGTCTAACTTGGAAATGAGTTCCTTTGTGTCTTTGTAATAAAGTGGTATGTTCAGATAGTCATCTGGGAAACATAACGGATAACCATGGATGAAAGAACGTTTCATAAATGACTCATGTGAATGGAGGTACCCTTCTAAATCCACCAGTTGTTTCAGAGTGCTGTCCTTGAGTTAGTTATTTACAGGTCAGTGCCACAGATCTCTAAGAGCCTTGAACATGTGAAGAGTCATGTACTTTGATATGGATCTTTAAGACCATGGTGGTTCCAAAGATGAGATCCATCAAACTTTAAAATGACAAATATATGTGATATACCACCAAGGTCCCTTTATAATGATATCACTTTCCATAAAAATTACCTTTCTTTCCTTTTAAAACACAGCAAATGATTGGTATGTTCATATAATTTAGGAATTGATCAGTCTAGGCAGGCAAACTCCATATTTTTCAAAGCAAAAAGTAAAATAGTCACATTATGTTTTATTGTGCATAAGTAATTTATGAATGGCATGCCAGCAATTGCCTAGTGGGTGAGCAAGACATGAAGCAAGTAAGCAAGTCTCAGGTGCCAGCCTTTTAAAAGACCTCACACTTATTCCTCTTCAATTCTATTTAATTCAACTCAACAGGTTTCAAAAGTTGAATGGAGAAATCATACTAGCTCCTTTTCTACCATATGGAAATACAATTTCAGTATGTCCGCCCTCTAAAATCAAGGCTGTGGAAGGAATTATACGGCAGTATCATATTGACACCAGCTGGTCCCCTCACATTTCCACTCCTGCTTCCACCTGTGGTTCACAGAGCTTCCATGTTATTATAGGGAAATAGAGATGCCTCTTTTACCAGTATTGACAGATTTTATAGGTTAACTTGAAGCTGCTTAGAGATAGCGAACAAATCTTGAACAAGCTGTATTTGCATATATTGATAGAGAAGCATTATGCTTTGTCTATGATATGAGAGACAGCATGATTTAAAGGACGTAGCACAAAATTTGAAGTCAGGATACCAGTGTTCTAGTCTCACCTTATAGCTTAAGAGTGATAGGACCTTGAGCAGGATTTTAACCTTTGCGTTAGTCTGATTCTTCCTCTATAAATTGGGAAATGGAGTACTATCTCATCTACCTCAAAAAATTGTTGAGAGGATTTTATTTTCAGATGAAAGCAGTTTTTAATCTATTCTCTGTGATGCACGGGAATGATATTAGTAGTCAAATGTCTTAACTGGACTCATACTTTCCAGTGTCCTTGCTAAGCCTGATCTCCTGGGTAACAAAACTGTTGAAACAGACAAGAGCCCTGACCCTCAATACATGCCCAAGGCTTTGAGATTACTCTTACATTTTATCTCCAAGATTAAACAAGTCTGGATTCTCAAAGTAATAACTTTGAAGAGTTATGACACTTATCTCTTCAAGCCCCAAACTAAAGATCTAATAGGCTAAGAGTTTATTGATATCTTTGTACAAATGTTAGTTGTTTTGAGAGAGGAAAGAACGATATAAACTGCGCCAGGCTTCCTGAGGATCTTCGCTAATCTCTGCTATGTCAGAACACAGCTTTCTCCAATAAGCCTGTGTCATTGTCCTATCTTTCATTGACTGACTCAAAGGCAAGAGTTAAATAATAACAGTTGGATTTAAAATCTGTCCCCCTACCCCAAACACACACACAACCCATACTTAACTCTCTCCTGTGACTATTTCTTTATCATTTGTGAATAGGCTTGAAAGAAAAAAGTTAATTCAATATTCAATAGGGAAATGCATGAAGAGGAATTTAAGATAGAACGTTAGAACTCTTGTATCTCCTTAGAATGAAAGTTTCTTGTCCTAACATACTCTTCGTCTATCCCAAATTGAATCAATAATGGCACAAAACAAGGTTACCCATTTGAGGAGGCTGTTCTGAAGCTTTTTATTTAAATTCAGTAGTTTTAGCTGACCAAGTTTCCTATACAAGTCACATTTGGCTTCAGGCAATTTTTGTATATTTGCATATTTGTTCCAAAAAATGATGCCCAGTGGTTTTCTAAAGAACTGCACGGTTTGAAGAATCCACAATTCATTTTTAAAAAGGTGGGAAGAAATTTAACGGAACGTTAAGAATAATTATTTCTTCAACAAAATGGTAAATTTAGAAGAGATTAATTTTTTCCTAGTATATTCTTTCTTATCATTTTTCCTTTGCAACAAGTTTTATACTATTTTGGGGAAGGAAAAAAAATCAAACTAAGCAGAAATATACAAAGCAGAAAATGAAAGTCCTCTGTCATTCCAGCTGGGAGATAACAGTTTGTTGCATAATTCTCCAGATTTCTTACCACTGACATGATGTATTTTACTCTACTCTACAAAAATGAATAATTATATTATACGAAGTGTCTTATAGTCTTCATTTTCCATTTCATATCTCACAAATATCTTTCTACATCAGTATATTAAGCCATTCTTCCTCCTTTCCTTTGAAAAATGTTTAATGCACCAAAAATTTACCCATAATATCACCAAATAAAAATTCATATAGTAAAACTATCCACTTATTTCATCCTATTCCATCTTTTAGGAATAGTCACTTAAAAAATTTTGATGGCACGTTTCCACATTTTTGGAGTCAGATATAGGATACAGATGGCTGAGAAGAAGGCCTGATATTTTTAAAATTTTTATGAAACAAAAACTATTTTGATTTTTGGAGGCATTTAGTTCACTAACTAACAAAGATGGAAAACTAAAACCAATTACCTTTATAATTTGTGTTGAGCCATGAGGGATTTGTTTTGAAATCAGACGGTGCCAGGACATCCAACTCATACACCCTGAGGATGTTACAAATGAACACAGTTTACTCTGGAGGAGGCAGTTCACAACTTTGCATGTCAAGGTTTTGCATGTCGAGTCTTCCCACACAAGGGTAAGTCATCAGCTTTAATCACTTTGTGGCACATTTGAAAACTGGCCGACCTGAATGGCAGCCAAATAACCTCTTTATCCACATTGTCTTCTTTGTCCAATTAAGTCTACTTTGTTCTCCAAGTGGACTTCATTGTATTTGAGGTCTCAGCCGTAGTCTTGGAGGGACCTTCTATCAAATGTGGGAGAAAAAACTAATACTGTGATGAGGGCATAGACTGGGAAGCAACAGGACCCGGGTTCTAATCCTGACAAGTCCTGTTAACTATGAACTTGGGCAGGTTGCTTAACCTCTCTGGGCTTCAGTTTCTTATCTATAACTTGAAGCAATTGATCTCTGAGATCCCTTCCTCTTCTAAAACCTGAGTCTACACAGACACAGAAAACAAATTTATAGTTATCAAAGGGGAAAGTGTGGGGGAGGGATCAATTAGGAGCTTGGGATTAGCAGATACACACACTATATATAAAATAAACAACAAGGACCTACTACTGTATAGCACAGGGAACTATATTCAATATCTTGTAATAACCTATATTGGAAAAGTATTTGAAAAAAATATATATATCTGAATCACTTTGCTGTACACAAGAAGCTAACTCAACATTGTGAATCAACTTTATATACTTCAATAAAAAAATAAATAAAACGATTTAAGAATGGAGGAAAATGAAAATTAAATCTGAATCTGTAAACTACACATCTCCTACCTTGCCCGAGTTTGTAGTTGCGTGCAGCTGGTCAGTCAGCTGCCTCCCGGAGCTTTAAGGCCCGATTACTTCAAATTCCTCACCTCTGATTCCCATTAACTACAAACCCTTGAAATCCCATGTTCAGAGAACCCTGAATATTCTCAGCCCCTCCCTGCTCCGGGTACTGTCTTCGCCATCTCCAGTCCCAGGCAATAGCTGAAACTGTGGGTGAAAACCAGACTCCTCCTCAGTGGGTTTGCCTGCAAGCAAGCTTCATAACATTATTCCCATTGCGAAAGTCTGTATCATCATTTCTGGGCCCTAATTTGCACATTGAAATTGAAAGGCCCCAATTCCCTGCTTACACAATAAAATTCAGTTGTATAAACAATCGACTTCTAGGAAACTCTTTGTAGCTATACATAATGTATTTCAAGGAAATCAACATATTGGCAAGCTAAATTTGTAAAGATAAAATTCAACCATAGCAAGACAAGAAAAATTACCTGTAAACATGCCTCACACTTACATAAAAATATCTTTTAAAATACATGTATTACTTTGTCCTCATGATAACCCTCTTTTGGATTATTACCTCCATTTGACAAATGAAGATAACTGAAGTAAGAGAAGCTCTCTGGCTTAGTCATGATAATCCAGGAAATTAGTAAGAACCTGGGCCGGAATGCAGATCTCTTTTTTTTTTTTTTTTTTTTGCGGTACGCGGGCCTCTCACTGTTGTGGCCTCTCCCGTTGCGGAGCACAGGCTCCGGACGCGCAGGCTCAGCGGCCATGGCTCACGGGCCCAGCCGCTCCGCGGCATGTGGGATCTTCCCAGACCGGGACACGAACCCGCGTCCCCTGCATCGGCAGGCGGTCTCTCAACCACTGCGCCACCAGGGAAGCCCAAGATCTCTTGACTCGCAGTCCAAAGCTATTTCCAATATATATCAGAAAATATTTAAATTGGATGTAGATTATCTCTAAATTCCCTTCTGGTTCAAACGTCCTCTGATTCAACATCAGCCCAGGGAGTAATAGCTTCACTTTCTTTCTATGATCATCCTCCAGAGGTAAGAGGAACAATCCTGCCTGGTTCTATTCACTCCATTTCATGATTGTTACTTTTACCATTTTCAAAGGGCACACATTTGCTTATTTTACTTTGAAAAAAAATTAAGAAAATATAACATTAAAACATTTTGCATCATTTATTCTATAAAGACATGTTGAGTATTCAGTAGGAACTCCTTTCATATTGGATCTGAACTTTTGAATTGCTTGAAGGCGATGTGCTACTTACTTGAGCATCATGTAGTACATGCCCAGAGCTACGTAGTACACAGTGTGGAAGAGGATGACACATATGAGAAGGTTCTGCAAAACAACCTGAAGAGAACACAGGGGTGAGCTCCAAGAGCCTGGGCTTTTTCACATGGTTGTTGGTAATGAGTCTGACAAACAAAAGACGATGAATGACTGCTAGATAGCGCTGGCTAGGCTTGTTTTGCTTGGAGACCCACGGGGAGGGAAGGACTACAAAGTACACAATGAAAGTGTTGCTGACGGGAGAGGCTGGCATAGTACATATTTGTAGCAAGGATTAATGCAGTACATAAATCCACACCACCTGCTCTCCATCTACCACAACAAAGTTCCTAAGTGCCAATATTTATATTTTTACTTGACCAAATGATTCTAAATCTCAGCTGCCATGATAGTAAAAATATGAGAACAGCTAAGAAATTTTGAAAAGTATAAACATAAAATTACACAGCAACAGTTAAACTCCTGTGCAAGCATTTACAGAGTAATTGGCTAAAACACAATAGATGGTCCTGAAATGGATCTTACCACATATGAGACTTAAGAAGGAGACCTCACAGATGAATGGGGAACAGAGGAATTATTCAACAAATAGTGTTGTGAAAATTGTTTAACTTCTAGATAGAAAAATCCCATTAGATTCCAGTCTTGCATGAGATATCAAAATAAACCTCAAATGAATTTAAGGCTTAAATGCCAAGAAACAGAACAGGAGAAAATATCTGCAACATATATCACAGGCAAAGGATTGATAACTATTCAATACAATATATAAACACATACGAATATAAAAAAGACAGACAAACCAATGAAAAAAGTGACAGTCTATAAATAGGCAGTTCATGCGAATAAACATTTTAAAAGCCAATGAGCAATTGAAAATGTGTTGGACCTCACTATTAATCTTTTAAAGTACAGTCTTGTGAATATAATAAATATGTTAGCATTTCACATTGGAATTTTTCAGTTTATTCTTTTTCCTTTTGAATCTTCTAAAAAGTCATCTTGTTTAGTCAACACATTATGATTATTCATTTTCTCTGAATAACCAATTCACCAACTTTACCAAGTCTTTTAATTGGCCGAGGTACAGAAGGAGCCCTCCACTAAAGGCCAGAAGAGAAGAAAGTTAGCACAGAGTACACCACAACCAACTGGCTGAATGGGCTAAATTTACAGATTTACCAAGAACTCACTTCTTCCAACTATCTAAAAATGGGTTGTCTCTTAGGCCTAAGAGGGCCATACGAAACCCAGACTCCAGGGTTCTGAGACCTTCAGAATCCTACTCCTACTCTCCCCATCCCCACGTCATTCTCAGCCCCTGCTACCCTTTGCCTGTAGACTCCCCTTTGCTCAGCAAGTCCCTTCTCTCTCTGCCCAGTATTCTCATCCTCCCTTTGCTCTTTAGTATTTCCCATTCCTTGTCCCTATTCCTTCCTCCCTCATGATCCTTAGTCTCCTCTTCTCCTCATTCTTTCCTTTTAAAATTTATTTTACTATTATTTTTCTTGAAATATATTTGACATTTAACTGTGTGTACATTTAAGGTGTATACGTGTTGATTTGATACATTTATATGCTGGAATGTGATTGCCATTGTAGTGATAATTAGCACCTCTATCATGTTAGATAATTATCAGTTCTGTGTGTGTAGCTGGAATAATTAATATCTGGTCTCTTTTCAAGTGTGACAATTATAATACAATATGATTCTATATTCACTATCCTGCACATTAGATCTCTAGGACTTATTTACTATTAGCTGTAAATGTGTACCCTTAAACAATACCTCATCTATTTTTTAAGACCTGTATAGCCTTGTGGTTTCATGATAGCTGACACAATGCTTTTTAAGGGAAGAAGTAAAAGAATGAGTGTAAAGGAGACCTTCTTCCCACAGCTCTCTGTCTTTCATTAAAGGATAAAAAATCTTTCCTAGAAGCCCCCATCAGATGTTCCGTGATGTCTCAGTGACCTCCACTTCATCATGTGCTCACTTCCTGAACTACCACAGGCAAAGGGAAAAGCAGTTTACCATGATAGGCTTTGAACATGGGAACTTTGCTCTCAGAGATAGGCACCTACTGCCTTAATACAATAAAACTTAGTTCTTTTAGCAAAGAAGAAGAAAGAAGAGAGGGGTCTGCTGTGGGGTGGGCAACAGTGTCCTCCAGGCAGAGGAATCAAAATGGAAATAACAAAAAGCCCTCACTTGCAGAGAAGATGATTTAGAGGTCAAGAGAAAATATGAAAGTTTTACCTGAGTTGAAAGTCCAGATACTGTGCCCATATGTAAGTTGGATGAATTCCTGCCCAATTATTGAGATGAAGATCTGCTGAAGGAATATGGTATTATGACAGGGAGCAACCTTGGGGCTTTTGCAGCCTTATAATTTTCTGGAGGGTCACATGTCTTTGGTTTGCTTTACTCTTTATTCTGTACATTAATATCAATTTGTTATTCTTTTAATTTGGGCATTAATAGCCTCTAGTTGAAATATTTCTAGGTGATTGTACTTCATTTCCATGCAAAATAAGATAAATAATACATATCTCTATACTAATATATGGTCAAACAAACATGAAACTATTCTTATTTCTATGTTAATACTGAAATTTAAATAACATTTTAATTTTTAAATATACTCACTTGCTATAGAATTTTGTTTTCATAATCCAAGCAGAGGACTGTGCTATATACTTTGAAAACCCACAAATGCTAAATATGTGTAAGATATTTGGAACTATTTTTTTTGATGAAATCATAATTTGTGGGAGAACGTATTTATTGACAAATTCAACATATAGATATACCTACTTTTCCCAACAAATTTATAAAATACTACATATAAATAGAATGATATAATAACACATTTTAAAATTGTTTTGAAAGGAATATTTTGAAAAACAAGGCACTCTTTTTGTAAATAATTATTTTTTCTGCCTGAATAATAAATCTAGATTTTCAAATCATAATTTTCCTATAAGCAAATTCAATTGCCTCTGGTTACAAGAGCCAGTATAGGCAATTGCCTCTGCCTGTAATCTGTACTCTGCCAGCCTACAAAAGTAACTTTCTAAAAGGCAATCAGACCATGACATTCCCCTGCTGGCTATCCTTCGATGGCTTCACCCTGTCATCAGGAGTCATTCATCCATTTTTTCATTTGACAAATAGTCACTGGACTGCGTGGCAATGTAAGATGAATTGGATGTGGTCCTAGGCATACATACCCAGTGTAGCAGTGTTTTTCAAATGTATAAATATCAGACTCACCTTGAGGGCCTGTTAAAACAGATTTCTGGGCCCTAGCCCCAGAGTTTTCTGAGTCGGTAGTTCTGGGGTGGGCTCCAGGAATTTGCATTTCTAACAACTTCCCAGGGGATGCTAGCACTGCTGCTCTAAGATGAAGCTTTGAGGACCACTGATCTAGAGGCAAGAATGGTGAACAGCTACAACACTGAGAGAAAAGTTAGGGGTGAGGAGTGTACAGAGTACTGTGGAAACCCCAGGGAGAGACTAGTATGTGTGGAGGCGGGATGGCAAGGAATACTTCTCCAGGAGAAAATGTTCAGCAGTAACGTTCATTGAGGGCTTGCTATGTACCTGGCACCATCTATGCATTCTCATGTAATCCTCATAAAAATTCTGAAAGGCAAGTCTATTCATTTAGTTCAAGTCTATTATTATTTTTTTCTTTAGAGAGAAGAATCATGAGGCTCAGAGAGGTCTAGTTACTTTTTCAAAGTTTGTCAGTAAATTGCAGAGCTGGGATTCAAAGCCTGCTCTCTAACCCTTCACAATTATGCGGGGATGAGGGTGAGAGGTTTTGCTTGAGGCAGGAGAAGTACCTGCAAAGAGGTGGTGGTGGGGAGGGTAGGGAGAGAGTTTAAGGAGTTGGGGTCAGATCATGAAGGGAATTTTATGCTGTGATGAGGAACTTCCAATGTCTCTGAAGGCCAAGGGGAGACTGTGAAAGATTTAAGAAGGAGCAGTATAGACTGGAGAGGGGCCATTAAGCACTGAAAGAAATGATAACTTTGTGACATGATAGAGGTGTTAGCTAATGCTCCAGTGGTAATCATATTGCAGTATATAAATATATCAAATCAACTTGTTGTGCCCCTTAAACTAACACAGTGTTGTATGCCAATTATATCTCGATTAAAAATGCAAAACATAAAATAAAGTAAATGGGCTTGTAATACTCTAAGCCAGTGGTGGAGATGGAGAAGAAGACAAATGTGCGAGCTAGTGAGGAAACAGAATCAACAGGTTGTGGAGGTTAAGGGAGAGGGGCAGTCGATCTAGCCCCATTCTATCCAACAGATTTCTATAAATAAATCATACATATTCCATAAATAAATAGATATTTATAATGCAAGCCACATGTCTGTCATTTAAATTTTTCTATTAGCCACTTTCATAAAAGTAAAAAAGGATGGAACTAATCTTAGTAACATTTTATTTAACCCAAAATATCCAACATATAATTTCAACATATTTTAAATATTAAAAGTTATTATTGAGGTATTTGTTTGTTCACAGTACATCTTAGAATCCCGGAGTGGATTTTACTTACAACACATCTCTACGTGAACTAGTCACTTTTCAAGTGCTCCATAGCGATGTGTAGCCAGTCAGTACTGTATTAGACAATGTGGCTCTAACCATTGCCTTTCCTTCCAGCCTTATCCCCTCAACCCTGCCCCAAACACTTGAGAGGCTAACTGCACTTACTATTTATTGTGGGATTATTATGTGCCAAGCACCGTACCCATATTTTCTCATTCTATCCACCCCTCCCCCTACCCCACCATTATGGATTTGGGTAACTATCATCTGTATTTCACAGATTTAGAAACTGAGGCAAAGAGAGGTTAAATTTACCCCAGCTCATGTAGCCTGTATGTGTCAGGGCTCCAGTCCATATTTGCTGGGTATCAGAACGCTCTTCACCCTGGGCTGTCTTGCCTTCCACATGGTAGGCTTGAAATAAAAGCATGTTGAATAATCAATTCTAGTTCAACACTTTCTTTTTAAAATTATGGAAACTGGGCTTCCCTGGTGGCGCAGTGGTTGAGAGCCCGCCTGCCGATGCAGGGGACGCGGGTTCGTGCCCCGGTCCGGGAAGATCCCACGTGCCGCGGAGCGGCTGGGCCCGTTAGCCATGGCCGCTGAGCCTGCGCGTCCGGAGCCTGCGCCGGGAGCATGGGACCCGCAATGGAAGAGGCCACAATAGCGAGAGGCCCGCGTACCGAAAAAAAAAAAAAAAAAAAAAAAAAATTATGGAAACTGAGACTTGGATAGGTTGAGTGAATGGCCCAAGGTCATATCATTATTTATTGCCAGAGGTGGGTTAGGAAAAAAATGGTATTGAATTACCAAAGGAAAGGCACTTAATAGTGCTGCCCAAATGACTGAACACATAACTTCATTCTGATACAAATATTATTAGTGCACTTTAGGAAAATCCAATATATAAGAACCAGAATTTGTAGCAGTCTCAATATACAGCTAGTGCCAAAATTTTTATTTATTCTTTTAAAATATATATTTCGATCCTGAATCAAACTATTAAAAATATATTTATGTGACTTTTGGCTATTTGAAGTTGACTGGATATTTGATAATGTTAAAGAATTCTTGTTAATATTTTAAGGTGTTATCATGGTATTGTGATTATTTTTTGAGTCCTTACTTTTAGAGGTATATACAGAGATACTTGCAGATGAAATAATATGATTTCCGAGTTAGCCTCAAAGTAAAAGATGGGAGAATAGGTGGGGATGTAGATGTAACGAGATTGAATTTGGTTGATAATTGTGAAGCTAGGTGATGGATAAATGGAATTCATTCTATTTTTACATTTGCATTAATACACCTATTTGTTCATAATAATTTTGTAAAAAGTTCTCAATAAATTTATTTAACCAGTGAACATCTATACAGACTTTTAAAATATGATTTTATTAATAAAAAAATTGAGGAACATCCCTATTCCCTAGGGGATGGTGTAGGGGGTCACCCTTGTTTAATATCTATATGTGCCAGAAGCCGAGCTAGCGGCTTTGCAAACCTCGTTTCCTTTAATCCTCACAACAACACTGCCCAATAGGAAGTCTTATCCATAATTTATGGTAAGAAAAAAAATGCTGGCACTTTGCCTTGTGTACCCCTCTGGGGTCAAGGACACCACAGTTTCAGGGGGTTTATGAGTATGTACTCTGGACCATTGAGATGTGGGGAAGAGGGTCACTGGGCAGTTCCACAGACTCAGCAAAGTCCCAGGGACTGGAGGGCATGTCGTTCTGTTGGATTGTCCAAGGCAATGAGGAGGCATTTAGCTAAACGTTGTATCTTCCCTGTGGTTGCATTCCTACTACAGCAAACCTAACTCTTCAGTTTCACACACACACACACACACACACACACACACACACACACACTTCTCAATATTGTCTTGTACCTTTGTGAAGGTCACTCTTAGGTACTCCTGTTTCCTTTGTGTTCACCTCCTCTTTGGCACTCTAGCCATACTTAAGTATCGATACTTTCTGTTCCTAGGGAAGTCCAATGATATCCCCTGGTCTAAAATTAACTCCTCCTCTCTGTGGAAAGCTAACTCCCACTCATCTTGTCAGGTCTCAGCTGAGACCTCACTTCCTCCAAAAAGCTTTCCCTGGCTTATTATTCTTTGTTGGGTGCTCTCTAACACTCCTTTGTCCCTAACATAGCCCTCATTAGTGTGAATATGGGTAGCAATTGATTGTACCTGGGGATTTATCAGAGGAAAGTTGTATTCATTTGAGGTTTCAGAATCCTGCCAGGACCAGTGTCTTTGTAAGGACTAGACTGGGACCAGGCAGAGTATGTGCAGGTGGTTCCCTGAGGACTCAGAACTTTAGTGGAGCCTGAGTGCTCTAACTGCATAACTCACTCAACTGTCTTGCCAGATCCTATACTGGTTTGACTGGGAATAATTCAAAAAAGAAAACCTACTCATTCCATCCTTCCGATTGATAGCCACCTTTCACTCTTCTCTTCATTTGTCTCTTAAATTTCTCTTATTGTCCATTTGATAACACTCTGATGGGATGTCTTCCACATGCTGTTTTATGGAATTTCTTCAAGGAATTGCTAAAAGATACGATACCTAATTGCTCTACGATACCCCATTTCATCTAGGAGGGATTGGGAGGGAAGGGATGTGTCCATTGTGCTCACTAACGTATTTTTAGTGTTTGCCATGGTACCTGGCACAGAGTAGGTACTCAAGGAAATAAAATGAATGACTCATTACGGTCTTAGGGTTAATAGAAGCATGGCTGACTTTCAGTCTGCACACAAGTTGTTTAAGGAGTATCCATTATTATTAGTCAGAGCCCAGACCGCAAAGAACACCACCTCGTATAAAAGCAATCTTTGAGTACAACGAGATAGTAATCAATCAGCAGATAATTATCAAGTGTTGATATTGTGCCCAAAGCTGTTTCAGACATTCTGGCATTACAAAGGAAGTGAGGCAGACAAAATTATCATACAGTAAACAATTAGAACAAGCAAATATATCCAACATTTATATGACCCTTTAAAGTATACTTGTACTGTATAGATTAGCTCACCCTTCAAAATAAGCACATGAGGTAGGATTATAATCTTATAGATAAAGAGAGGTTCAGAGAAATTAAGGATATTCACAAAGCTGGTCACTGGTAGGGTTGCGATTTTATACCAAGTTTATTAACTCTGAGGCAGAAATTAAACTTTATGGTTATGATTATAAGGGCAAAACTACCTCACAGAAGAGAGATAACCTAGGTTTCATAAAGATATAGACTGTAAGAGTCATAATGGTCCACACTCTTCATATTTAATATCAGCCTACCTGTCCTTTAAGTGGTCCTCAAATTTTATTGTTCTTAAGAAATACAAAGTGTTTGCATGTGAAAAGTACAAATTCCTCATACCCCACACCTTATATATTCAGATTCTGTAGATAGTGGATAGGACCCAGGTGTTTGCATTTTAACAAATCTCTCAGATGATCCCAATGCAAAGATGCAGTTTAACAAATCTCTCAGCTGATCCCAATGCAAAGATCTACTGAGGACATAGGCACGAGTCCAGGTGATAAATAGAAACCTAGCTTTCTCCTGCAGTTTCTTCCTGAGGCAGGATTTCTTTTTTTTTTTTTTTTTTTTTTTTTTTGCGGTAGGCGGGCCTCTCACTGTTGTGGCCTCTCCCGTTGCGGAGCACAGGCTCTGGACGCGCAGGCTCAGCAGCCGTGGCTCACGGGCCCAGCCGCTCGGCGGCATGTGGGATCTTCCCGGACCGGGGCACGAACCCGTGTCCCCTGCGTCGGCAGATGGATTCTCAACCACTGGGCCACCAGGGAAGCCCAAGGCAAGATTTCTTAATGGGAATTGGATGGACAGCTAAGAAAACTGGGTTCCTGAGGTAAATGGACAAGATGGCCAAGAGACAAATTTCCAATGGAAATAAAAAAATAAAATCTTTTACTTCACTAATAATAAAAAAACGCACACTAAAACAATGAGACGATACTGAGCTCCTACCAAGTCATCCAAAATAGTTTTCTTTTTTGAAAAAGAATAACTTGTTCTGGTGAATAAAACCTTCACTGTTCTAGACTGCTGATGTGAGTGGAATTTAGTGCAAGTCTATTAGAAAGCAACATATCAATACGTATTTTCAAAATACATACTGTGATTCTGAACCCAAATATATATTTCTGGTAAGAAATAAAAAGTCTGAATGGTGTTTGTCTTTACATGGTAAAAGCATTTCTTCTTTTATTACTATATTTTATAAATTTTTAATGAAAGAATGAAAGAAACCTAGTCTCTAGCAGTTACAGATTGCTAGATTGTGGCAAATTACTCAGTGATATTTTTATCTGTAAAATTAGGCGGTGGTGTTTTTAACCCTTTTGCACTCATTATCTTGTTGAAGAGCTAATGTAAACTATGGACTATACAGAAAAATAGATATGCTCACGTATACACAAAAAATGTGTGCAAATTCAATGTTGTTAAGAACCTCAGAAGCCCACTGTGGATCCCAGATTAAGAATTCCTAATCTTGAAGGATAATTCTAACTCTAACTATACAGGCATCATTTAAGTGCATTTAAAATTCTGTAGGGGAGAGATCATCTCCAGCCCCACTGAAGAACTAAAGAAAGCATCAACCTACTTATCATATAAACAACTATGGCAGATGCTGCAAGCTGTATAAATATTATTTGTAGGATAGTATTTTAAATTATATTTCAAATTTCAATATGTTCATTAGGCTCTTTCTCTAGTTGTAGGGAACAGAAAGAGTATGCCCTCTTAATGGTGATAATTGAAAAAATTTCAGAATCAATTGAGAAAACTTTTAGTAGCTGCTCAACTATACTTTGCCACCATTCAGGACCTATAGCAACTCAGAAGATAAGCACATAGTGGCACTGGAGACCCAGTACATGCTTAGGACTAAACTCTTCTGGTCTCTGTTTCTCTCTGTGTTTTTCCCTCTTCTCTCAACTAATCAACTCCCTCTCATGGAAATACAAAAAAAAAAAAAGAGAATCTGACTAGATAAACCAATCACTATCTGATCTATGGCAGCCTGGTTGGATTGAGTGTTATCAGCAGGTGCTGATGGATAGTGGGTAGTTGGCTAGGCTGTGGATGGGGCTGTCTTTGAGTCAAATGAACTTCTCTAAAGCAAACAGGCATGTCCAATTATAGAGTTCACGTCATACGAAGCATGGCAACCTATGTAAAAGGTACCCCACAAATGGGGACAGTACCTAGAATACTTCCCAGAAATAGGCAGAGTAACCAGCAGGCCTCTCATGTATTTGCTGCTGTTAAACTATTAGTAAGACAAACATCTGGAAAACAAGGTTAGATATAGACTTTTAAAAAACTATATGCTGGGCTTCCCTGGTGGCGCAGTGGTTGAGAGTCTACCTGCCGATGCAGGGGACGCGGGTTCGTGCCCCGGTCCGGGAAGATCCCACATGCCGCGGAGCGGCTGGGCCCGTGAGCCACGGCCGCCGGCCTGCGCGTCCGGAGCCTGTGCTCCGCGGCGGGCGGGGGGGCCACAGCGGTGAGAGGCCCGCGTACCGCAAAAAAAAAACAACAAAAAAACCAAAAACTATATGATACTGTTGGTTATCAAGATTGAGGTAGTTCTGGGGGGTAGGGGAAGATGAAGTAAATTCTCTTGTTTTCATGTACTGATTAGCAGTTTTCAGTCAATTCAGGCCTTCGCAATTTCCTTCCTAGCTTCTAAAGTTCAAAAAGTTCTAAAATACTAAAGAGGCCCCAGCTGCCTCTGATTTTCTAAATTCTAGCGATTATTTAAACAATATACATTCATTAATTCAGTCCCCAAAGTATTTGGTAAAAATATAAAAATATAAACAAATCTGACTGTCAACCTAAGAGTCATTGTGGAAAATGTGGAAAACAATAACATGAAGCAAAAAAACAAAAAAAAACCCCATAATTCATGATTCAAACAAATCTAGGTTAAATTGCTATTCAACAACAAATTGCTATCAATTCCTTTGGTCAACATCTGTAGCTTACAGTGATTGGAAGTCAGTGGAGGCTTTAGGCCTCTCTCCCATATCCTCAATTCAGTATCTAAAAACTATAAATCTGATAGGAAACGTGAATGTCTTAATGGTGTTTGTCTTTAGATGTGGAAATCATGGGTATTCCCTTCTCCCTTTTCTGTATTTCATAAATTTCTAATGAAAGAAA
Source organism: Physeter macrocephalus (assembly GCF_002837175.3). Taxonomy (NCBI): domain Eukaryota; kingdom Metazoa; phylum Chordata; class Mammalia; order Artiodactyla; family Physeteridae; genus Physeter; species Physeter macrocephalus. Next base: position 33,343,040 of record NC_041223.1, on the reverse strand, counting down.
AAAACCAGATTTCTGTATGTTACAATAATAGCAATTCCTTCTTAAAACTGTGCCAAATATACCGGCATTTATTAGCAAACAAACAAAAAATATTTATGCAACCTGTTTTGAAAACTTGGCGAAGTTCCACTCTCTGTCTCTTTGACAAACACCTTGGACTTGTCAGGTTTACTCTGAGGCAGTCACAGTGACATCTTGAAGCCAGAATACCTACCCTGGCCAGATCAGTTGACAGATTGCTCCAGGAAGTAGGGGTACAATGCAAGAACATGGAGCTCTAGATCTTGGTGCTTCTCTGATGGTATTTAGGTTACTGAGCTTCCCAGATTCCATTACCTTGTTCAGGTAAGGATAGCGAGGCCTGCTCAATTTTGCATATTTTGACAACACTCATTTCACCAGTGGAAAAAAATAACTTGTTCTTATGTTCATTAACAAAGTCTTTGGGATAGGTTTTAATAGTAATTTTTGAACTGCCTGATAACCTCTTCAAGTGCAGATTCCTGATTGGGATATTTCAGATGCTAAACAATAGGTACTGGGGTGTAGCGCAACATTCATCTATGCACAAAGATCTCAAACTATATTATACCAAGGTATTTTGTGTTTCACACAAAAATATATTTTCAAAATAAATCTATTTTTATATTAGTATTCATATTTTCCCCTTTAAATGGCTCAAAACTTAACTACAGCCTTTGCAAAAAAGATGACTAGGTCTAATATGTGAGGCTAAAGTGATATTGAAACATTTATTTCTCAATGGTAAAAAGTAAAAATAAAATTTTCAAAGAATTTAAGTATTTTTTTCCCCAACTCTCAGATGAGCAAGGACATTTCCTATATAGCCACAAAACTATTATCATACACAAGAAATTTTACATGGATACAAAATATGATTCATATAGAGTCCACATTGAACTTTCTCCAATTGTCCTCAAAATCTGAAGAACCTAGAATCAATTGAATTTTCACATGTTACATTTGGTTGCCATAGCTCTTTAGTTTCATATTCTGAATTTGTCTGATAGTTTCCTCATGATTAGAGTCTCTGGGGAAGAATTCTACACAGGTAACATTGTGTATTTCCCAAGTGTCTCATGAGGAGATACATAATATCACTTTGTCTCATTATTAGTGGTGGTCAATTTGATCACTTGGTAAAGGTGATGTCTGCCAGATCTCCCTATTTCAATTGTACAGTTAATCTTTTGCAGTTGATAAGTAATCTGTAAGGCCACACTTGAGACTATGTGAATGCCTTGCTTCTTCAAAACTTTTACCCATTAGTTTTTCACATCCATTGATAGACCTTGTCTGAATCAATTATTTACACTGGTATTGTAAAATAGTGATTTTCTCATTTTATTTTTTCCTCTACATATTAGTACACACTCATCTATAATTTCCCTTCTTACCCTTGAACTTACGTATTTATTATTCATCTATTTTTGGTAACATGTTCTTTTTTATATTTTCAGTATGTTAAAATGCATTAATACCATGATTTTTGTTGATGTTAAAATTGTCCCAAATTTGACCACTTTGAGCACCTATATCTCCAGTGTTCATTTTATGTATCCCCATCATTTTCTTTGTACTTCTTTGCTTTCCCTCACAATCTGACATTCCAATGAGACACTGCCTTTTTCATTACTATATTTCCATGTGATTTTTCATCTACCTGTGAGCTTTCTATTCTCTCCCATTACCTTCTCTTTCTACCTATTCAAGAATCAATATCACAGTTTTAATTACAGAAGCTTATAGTATGTTTTAATAGTCATCCCTCATTGTTCATTTTCTCATGGCTATTTTTATATTTATTTTTCCATATAAACTTCAAAAATCTACTTGAATAGCTACATAAAGTAATCTTTTGTTTTTCTTATTATGATCATGCTAGATTTATTAATAAGGTAGGAATAAATGATAGCTTTATGTTTACTCATGCTATCCAAAAACAAGAATAATCCCCAAATTTATGCAAATTATTTTATATTTTTCAAAAGTATTTTAATTTTTCCTCACATAGATTTTACACATTTTCTATTAAGTTATTCTTAAATGAATTCTCCTTTTGCTACTAATGTAAACTGAAGTTTTTTCTTCTGTTACATCACCTAATCAGCTATTGTTTGTGTATAAAAAGGCTTATGATGTTTGTTTTTAGTTTAATATTCTGTTACTTTTACTGAATTTCTAAAAATTATATTAGTGTTTTCAGTCTTGTATTTTTCCAAATATACTGCAATATCATCTGTAAATAGAGATAGTTTCACTTCTATTCCAATTCTCATGGCTCTGTTGTTTGAGTCTGATTGCATTGACTAGTGCCTCTATTACACTTTTATTTATTATTATTTACTGATATAAAATTTAATGAATACAAAAAATAGTAATTACAGGACTATAGTCCTAATTAATACAGGTGAAAAAATTCTTAACAAAATATATAGCAAATTAAATCCAGAAAAAAGTAAAAATAATAAAATATGCATCACTGAATTTTGTTGGAGGAAAAAATGGCTGCGTGCACACTAGGGAAACAATCAGCTCTCACTCCCACAGTCTGTTTTCCTCTCTGCAGCCAGAGAGAACCTGTAAAGACCTGAGTTGGGCCACCTCGCTCCTCAGTAATAAACTTTCTATGGCTCCCACCACCTTCAGAAGGCCCAGCTCCTCAGGTGCCATTCCACAGCTGATGCCCGCCCACCTGCTCTCTGGTCCCAAGAGACACAGTTAGACTTGCGGTTTCAAGAACTTTCCCAGTTCAGTGTCACATCCAAGCACAGGCACATGCTAGTTCTTGTGCCTGGAAACCCTTCCTTACCTCATCCTACTGTCGGGTTCCAGAAATTAGAAGCGCTCCACACAATCCCTGGTCTCGATTAAGGAGGACCATGGGCCAAGAATGACTCACCTCTCGGTACCCCAAACTCCAGTGCAGAGAGAGTGGAAGGCGAAAAGTCCTAGGACGACAGCATCCTCTACATCCGGGCCGGGAGGCTAGTAGGACGAGGGTCCCAGTGGCTGGCAGCCCGAAGCCCACCCATTCACCAGCTTCCAGCTCACTGTAGCCCGCCAACCCTGTGAACTGGGCGGGACCAGGGCGGGGCCTTCAAGCTTAGTGGACTCCCCATTCGTTTGGCCCTGGTCGGGGCGTGACCTCGGCTGACCTGCGCTCCGAGCGTCTGTTTACCGCGTGCAAAAGGCACGCAAGGCCCAGGGCGCCGCCTTCAGGCCCCTGGAGGAAGGAGGGTCGGTACGAAACCGGGAGAGCACGCAGCCAGGCGGGAGTCGCTGCTTCTATAAAGGCGCAGAGGTTGGTCCTATTCTCTTCCTCCTCCTTCCTTGCTGGACGCCTACGAGCCGCCTGGGAAGCAGCCCGACCCAGGGCTCGGGTGTCCACCAAAGCGGTGCACTGATTCCCCGCCCCCGCCATACACACACACACCAGCCACCTCTAATATATTTTTAAGTAGTAGTGGAGTTAGTGGGTATCCATGCCTTGTTTTTGGCCTTAATGTGAATGCCTCTAGTCTTCGCTAGTAAGTAACATACTGACTTTAGGACTGCATTTTATGTGTGTGTGTGTGTGTGTGTGTGTGTGTGTGTAGTTATAATCATATATTAACAGTAAAGAAGAAATTGTTCAGCTCCTATTCAACGTTTTATTCAATGTTTTGATAATCAGGAATGGTTTGGCCTTAATGTGAATGCCTCTAGTCTTCGCTAGTAAGTAACATACTGACTTTAGGACTGCATTTTATGTGTGTGTGTGTGTGTGTGTGTGTGTGTGTGTGTGTAGTTATAATCATATATTAACAGTAAAGAAGAAATTGTTCAGCTCCTATTCAACGTTTTATTCAATGTTTTGATAATCAGGAATGGTTGTTAATTTTTGTCAAAGGCCACTTTAACATCTGTGAAGATTATCATATGATTTTCCTCTTAGATTTTTGGAATAATATCACCTGGTCATGCTATTTAATTTTTATGATGAATTCTTGGATTCTATTTGCTCATATGTTATTTAGATTTTTACTTCCTTACTCATAAGTGAGATTGATCTATAGTTTATTTTCTGTGCTCTCTTTGTAAGGTTTAGAAGACAATATAATTCTTGTTTCATAAAAATATCTTGTGACTTTTCTTCTTTTTCTATACTCAGAAATAATTTAAGTAAGTTGAGAGTATACTATCTTTGCAGATTTGGGAGGATTCCCTTGTGAAAACTGGGCCTAGTCCTTTTATAATAACCTTCCCCATTTATCCTATGAAAACTGGAAGACGTTATGTGATTCTACAAAGCAGAATGTTCCAACCAACTAACAGCTTTACAGAGCAAATGTCTTATGTATTCTTCAAGGTCTCGCTCATATATCATATTCACACTCCACCCTTCACTCAAGGACAGAATCAATCCCTCCTTATTTATTTATTTAAAAAATTTATTTATTTATTATTTTTGCCTGCGTTGGGTCTTCGTTGCTGCGTGCGGGCTTTCTCCAGTTGCAGTGAGCAGGGGCTACTCTTTGTTGTGGTGCGCGAGCTTCTCATTGCGGTGGCTTCTCTTGTTGGGGAGCACGGGCTCTAGGTGCGCGGACTTCAGTAGTTGCAGCACACGGGCTCAGTAGTTGTGGCTTGCGGGCTCTAGAGTGCAGACTCAGTAGCTGTAGCGCACGGGCTTAGTTGCTCCGCGGTATGTGGGATCTTCCCGGACCAGGGATCAAACCCGTGCCCCTGCATTGGCAGGCAGGTTCTTAACCACGGCGCCACGAGGGAAGTCCCCTCCTTATTTCTTTTACATCCATAGCATTATGCATATGTCTTACGGATTTGATCACGTGTTGTAGCATACTTATTTATGGAGGTGACCACGTCTCTAGACTCTCAAAGACAGAGACATTAATTTAATCATGTTTGATCCTTCAGCCACAAAATATTGCTTAGCCCTTGGTAAGTGTTCAAGAAATATATTTTGAATAATAATGAATGAAGAAAAGGAAAAAAAAAACAATGAAAGCCCACTTCAGTGGGAAGCAGTAGACTCTAGGATCAAATACACCTGGGTTCTTTTCCAGTTTCTCACTGGCATGTATGTAACATTGGCCAGTTACTCTCTGTTTTGTTCTACTCATCTGTAAAATATAGGTAAAATCTCATAGGGGTTTTGTATTCAGAACACAAGTAAGATTCCTAGCATTAAGTACTATATGTACTCAACAGGTCCCCATGTGAAAGCCTGCTTACTGCCATCATCACAACATAGAGCACAACTTGTCCCCATGTGAAAGCCTGCTGCTTGGTTCTTTGGAAAATTCCTAGCGAAATCATGAGATTTCTCTCTTGTCTGTAGTATCAAAGCACAGTTTCCAGCCTATTGATGGTAGTTCACTCTGAAAATGTCTGTAGGGATGAAATTCTCCAATTGAGGTCAACAACCATAAGGAAATGCAGGCATGTGTTGTACCTCTGAGATTTTTTATGTGCAACATTTGTTTTAGAATTGTAGTTTTACATTAGCTGAATATAGTTTTGAAATGTGTCTTCCACTGGAGTCCTGAAAAACAATGTGTTGTATCCTGAACAACAACTTAGCAGTTCTCATACCTGGGCTTTCTTCCCAGTTCCTGTGCTATTTCCCCAGACAACAAATTAATTAAATGGCCTTTGGCCATAACTCTTTCCCTTGAGTCAGCTTTTCTCTCATTTAAAGTGTAGAGATAGGAGGGATTTAATTAGCCCAACGCTTGGCACATTGCATGCACTCCATAAATGTCTGTTGAGATTTGGAATTCTCTTTAGACGAAGGTCACTTTTGCTATTACTATTAATTTATGAGCATATCAGTAATTCCTGTGCTGATAATATTGACAGTGAACAAGGGCTTAAGAAAAGTTAACTCATAATTTACAGGAATCTATGATGAGAATTCAGATTTTCAACAACTCTCCCATTTTGAACGTATTCACTATTGGTTTAATGTTCTAAGGCCGTGATTCTATGTATAAAGCTCTGGGATTCTAAAAGAGTGAAGAACTGCAGCAATTACCTGGATATTTCCACTGGAAAGAGAGAGAGAGAGAGAGAGAGAGAGAGAGAGAGAGAGAGAGAGAGAGAGTGTGTGTGTGTGTGTGTGTGTGTGTGTGTGTGTGTGTGTGTGTGTAAGCCCAGACTAAATATAGAGTCTTCATTCTTTATGTAAGCTACTTAAGGGAAAGGATATTGTCTTAAATTTTATCTCTACAGCAAAGTTATTATTGCTAGTTCAAATCCAAAACTATGCATAAATTATGAACAGTTTAAAATCCTCTTAAAAATAAGTTTTTAAAAAATATTTTGCCTAAAATATTGTTTTTACTGACGTAGAAAATTTTTCTTAGCTGTTGCCACACTTAACATTTCTTACTGATGATCTATGTTGTGATGATGGCAGTAAGCAGAAAAAGCTTAAGGAAATACACACAGCGCTGATATTTTACTAAAATGAATGTAGCACTAATTCATAATCATAATTCAATTTTTAAGTAAATATCAGACTTTCCAGAGTGTCATTCCCTTAAGGCTGAATGTTTATAGGCCCAAAGCCTATGTGAATTTACACAACTGTTTTGAGGCTTTGCATATTTCCTTGTTTTAGGTGCGTTGATTTTTTTTTTAAAGGGGCATTTTTTTTTTTTTTTTTTTTTTTTGTGGTATGCGGGCCTCCCTCTGCTGCGGCCTCTCCTGTTGCGGAGCACAGGCTCCGGACGCGCAGGCTCAGCGGCCATGGCTCACGGGCCCAGCCGCTTCGCGGCATGTGGGATCCTTCCAGACCGGGGCGCGAACCCGGTTCCCCTGCATCGGCAGGCGGACGCGCAACCACTGCGCCACCAGGGAAGCCCTAAAGGGGCATTTTTACACTGAAATAAAACACAACTATTAACACCAGCCTCAAGGGAAAAAGAAACTAAGAAACCTACAGCTTAAAATGTTTCAATATTTTGCCTTTAAAATCTTGTACATCCTTTAGAAGTTGGAAAAGTAAAAGCCACCCCCTGCCAAAAAAAGACTGAGGACAAACTGTCATGATTTCAGAAAATGATAGCAGAAGTGCAGGTGTTAATACTAGAAAGTTTGCCTGTGAGTAAAATTGTACCTCCGAAACAGCCCCTATTTAAATGTTTTTGAATCTTTTCTTGGGCACGGGTGCCTCTGTATTGCCACCATTACCACACAATGCGAGCAGTACTGCAGAATGTTTTCTGCATGGTACCCAGCCAAAAGTGAAACAAGTTGCCTACAGACAGAGAGGCCATTTATAGAACTTATTTGCTCATACCAGTGCTAGGCAGTAACTCAAAGGCAATGCAAAGAAGTCATTTCTCTTTACCTTGCTGGGTGCCACTCTGACGTGGAGAGCCATGTACACATTCTATGTCAAAGAGGTGGTGAAAGCCACACTCCTTATATCAACGACATCTGGAAGGAGAGACAGTTGTCACGGTGAGCTTTGCAATTACTCCTGTAGACTGTGAGACGCAGTAGTTCAGGATGATTGGATTACACAAAAAATGAGACAGAAGCCATCTGTGAGCCACGCATAAGCTGCTGAGTGCCAAAATGAACATCTTTATTAAGCGACTGAGTTCTCATACCATTTGTAGTTTGGTCAAGTTTGAAAGGGGAGTCGATTGTTTTTAGACAGTGCTGCAAATAGGTAGGGACTTGAAATTCTCCCTGGCTGTGAGAGTAATTACTGTCTCATACTTAAATTAGAGACATGGCTTTTCACTTAGGAAGTCCTGAGGTTGAACCCAGAGGAGGCTGCTGCCATCCATGTTAAAGCATGACCTGTCCTCTCTGTTTCATTTGCAAAGATCAGAGACTGATGGAGAAAGAAATCATTACTCCCTCTCACATCATGACAAAGCAGTATAAAAATTCTCACTTTCTGTTGGGAGCAAGAGGATTTTTATGCTCCAAAATAATGGCTTTTATACAGTCAGTGAAATGTTTTTAAGAACTGCCAAGGTGCCGTCAGTACTGGAACTCCATGTCTCTCTGTGCCTCAAAGCTCCAGAACCAGTCCTGCATTTACCACGTTTCATGCCCCCATCTTTTGATTGGCGCTCACTTGTAGATGGGAATTCAACTGTGTTCTGTAGTTCTTTTCCCATTACAGTATCTTCTTAACCTCTATATAGATCACATTATGCAATACATATCCCCATACACAGAAGTATGGCTCTGGTAAAGGTGAAAAGAGTATCTTTAGCAAGCCCAGTACTTGATATTTTTCTTCTGGAAATGTTTTAAGTTTGACTCTCATAATGCATATTAATAACACTATCAGTGCTCTCTTATTAATATGCCTTAGATAATTCCTTTAATATGTGGCTGCCCTGCATCTCTACTTACATTGTGAGTTCTTGCAGAGAAAGGCTCTTCCGCCTGCTGGTAACTTTGTAACAGCTCCCAGTGTCTGCTTCAGATTTTGACAAATAGTGGACCTTCAGTAAATGTTGATTCATTGTTTGAATCCAGAGCTTTGCCCTGTTTGTAACAGCAGCCGGCCAGCCTTTCCCCCTAAAGAGGGCAGGGAGTCATAACCCAGTGCAGAGCAAAGGCCCTGTGCTCACTTGCTCTACTCCCAACACATTCAGAATGTTTTGTGTACAACTCAGACTCCATCGGAATATTTAGTTCAGTAGTATCCACCCCAAACCTATGCCCTCAGGAAGTTGGCACTATACATTGGGAACCAATACTAATTTTATTATAACCATCCCACTGGATAAAATATTGAAAAGTACTAATTTTTTACAACTATACTAGAAAAATTAAGTGACCAATAGAGTACATTGTATGGAAACTGTGTGTGTGTGTGTGTGTGTGTGTGTGTGTGGTTGCATTTGCAACAATAAATATCTTTTATTTGAACTACTGATATGATCTATCATGAGAATATGGCATTATGTAGACGCACATACATACACATTTAATAGCTCTAATTCTGTTTTTCAAGTCTGCCATTAGATTGATAAAATATATGCATGTGTACCTATTGTATGTGTATATGTATGTGTGTATATATGTACATGTGCATATGTATATTTCTTTTCATTCAGCACACCCATATGAAAGTTAAGAAATAAAATATGGAAAACTCTTTACACTCTTGGGTTCTAAATTGTGCCCCTTGACATTTGATCTTGTTTTAAAGTGTTTTTAGTCCCTTTGTATAACTTGAATCCAGAGTTCTTCTTTGTTAAAACCTAATATAGCTACTTCCTGCATAGCAGAGACATTAAAAAAAAAACCAAGGTATTAAAGAGATAGTCTCAAGATAATAGTAAATAATTTAAAACTTCTTCCTGAGAAAATCAGAGGAGAAATTCAGAAGAGAAAATTAGTTCAGGTTCGCAATCACCAATCCTAAGTCTCTGGGGCCAGATATGTTTCCAAATTTAGAAAAATTTGAATTTTAGACAGATAATAGTATCCATATAATATATTACATCACACTCCCAAGAGGACTGGAGCTTCACTCTGTATTCATACGCATTGTTTGAGCAGCAAAATGTATGAATATTCACTTCAAGCGGGATAAATAAAAAGAGTAAATAATTTTATGTCAGTTCAGGTAAGGTTTTGCCACCAAATTAATTCAGGTCAGGTAATTTTCTACCACCGTAAGAGTTGGAAAAATAATTAGCTTTCAAAACTTTTTAGATTTTTGGATCTATAGCTAACAAACTGTGGAGATGTACAAATTTAATCATAAGAATCTGAAGATTGGTGTTGATGATAGAACTCCAAATAAAATTTTAAATGATATGATGAAGATAAAGGTGTGCTTTATCAAAGTCAAATTATCTGTAAGAAGTAAAAAGTAAAATTCTTTGCCTCTTGTGCCAGGGTTGAATGAAACCGGTTTCCACTAATGCTTTCTGTTCGTCTTATTATAGTTGGCTTTGCTTTGGAAGCCCAGTGCTGTGTATTTTTAGTTTTGACTGCTTCTTTTAACCCATTTCTCCCTTTCCTGGCCTTCTACCATATCTGTTGTTCACTGCCTTTTTGAAATTAAAATATGGTACTCTACAGGATATCACTAAATCATAAAAAATATTAAGAACAAACAGGCTCTATTTTATTTCAGGGAGCCATGGAAATACCAATCAAAACTGAGGTGAATTTTTTCTCTTTATAGCCTTAATGGAGTTTCCTTTAGGTTTGGGTCCATGTTGAAAAGAAAATATATGTCTACACATATAAGTACACACTGATTTCATTGTTTCAGGTTTATGGAGTAACAAATTGTGTCTTGAAAGATAAAGTCACAATAAGGGACAGTACATCTAAACAGTAATGACACAGAATCAAAAACAGTTGGCGCGGGCAATTAGTTATGAATATTTAAACCCTTATTAGATGGTAACTTTCACGCTCCCTCCCATGAACCTAAGCCAGGGCTACTAATAACTGCAAATGTGGACACTTGAGTTTTAGTATCTCACTTTACCTACTTTTAATCCAGTTAGCCACAGTTCTGGGCCTCAAATGGGCAGTACAGGGTGGAAAAACATGAAGAGGCTATAGAAAAGAGCTGAAGAGTATATACATCATATCAATTTGAAGCAATGCCTGGGAAAGAAACATACAAGTTAGGGCAAATTTAATACAATGATCACAGAGTAAAAATAAATACTGAATGATAAAGTTAGAGTCCTGTTTCAAAGAATGCGAATTGGATTTCCAATACGAACAGAACACAGAGTGGTGGGAAAGAGAGGGAGAGCATTCCAGATAAGAGAAATGTAAAGCACAAGGGAAGTGAGAACAAGCCAGTGAGATCTGCTTTGCTAGAAACTGAGGAACGAGACTAAGGTAGTGGAGGACCGCTTATTGGTGGAGGCCTCAAAAGACAGACAAGAGAATTGTATTTTGGTTCAAAATAAAATAGCCGTGTTCTCGAGCAGTTGTGTGACAGATGAAATCATCATATGAGGAAAATTATTTTAATAGCAGTATAGAATAAAAGACCACAGAGAGGATGTTGGTTAGCTTGTTGCAGAAGGCTTGGGATTTGATTTTTGTGGGCCTAGAATAAGTGAGAAGGAATAGATTTTTAAAAATACCTTGGGTACAGAAGTGGGTCATCTTCATGATAGAGGACTAGAAAAGAAGGCAAAATGAAAAAGTAAAAATGACTTCAAGATTTTGATGGCAACAAATTAAGGTGATTGTGATACTATTGGTAAAAATGGTGAGGTTAAGAAAATAGGAAATGAGAAGCAAACTGTTGGATTCAACACATTAAGTTTCAGGGCCAGTTCAAACTTCAGCAAGCATCAGAATCACATGGAAGTCTTGGTAATAAAACACAGATTGCCGGGACCCACTCCCAGAGTTTCTGATTCCACAGGTTGGGGATGAACCCAGTGTTTGTGTTTCTGGGTACTGCACTTTGGGAACCACTTATGTAAGTCATATCCTCATAGATAATTAATGATGATGGAGGTAAGGGTGGAGGTCTGAGGCCAACAATATAAGTATGGGAATTATCCATACCCAGGTCATTGTTGAAACTATGTTGTGGAAATTTCTGATTTATAGCGCTTTCAATCATTTTTATACCCTCTATCATCTGTTTCCTTAATTATATTGCTGACATTAAAGTGAAGTAAATGTTCAGTCTCTGGCAGTTGGGGAAAAGGGACTGATAGCTTAAGAAATAAAAACACTGATTCTGAAAATAGACAGTGGGTGTATAAGGGAAGATCAGAGCAGGGCTTTTGAAGGATGCAACAGAAAGAGATGTAGGAGCAAATTGCCATCAGGCATTATGTGGTGGTAGGAAAAAGGACCTCTAGGTACTTGACAGACTACTCTAGAAATTTCCTTTCACTCTCCCCGAAGAAGCAAAAAGGTAGAAAGTTAAAAGGAAAAGTTAATAAGTCTACTTTGTATTTTAATTATTGTCAAGTACCCAGGTGCTTCAGTGAAGAGTTTCATGTACATATAAATTACTTCTGTGCCCTCGCATATTTTCAGAAATCTAAATGAGATGTTGTTCCATTTAAAATTTAAATAACTCCCTTGAGAAAATGCCAACCAGATTGCTTCAACTAGAAGCCAGTGCATAAACATGTATTTGTTATTTACTTGTTAATGTGTTCAGCATTTTGGTGTTTTTGCATGAAACCTAAAGTCCTCTGTAGTGTGATTTGATGACCCTAAAATGGTGTGTAAAAAAGTAAACAAACAATACTGTGGTAGAGGCAGAGTACATGATTTATAGAAAGACTTTTTCCCCCTTCCAGAGATAATGGTTACCAAATATGATACTCCATTGTTCCAAAAGTGTTCAGACATGCCTAAGCTCGCACTTTTTACAAAATGGCAGGTTCAGATCCACAAGTGCAACTCTTTAAGGGGTGACTCAGCAGAGGGAAGTTCGCCTGAGACTTAAGGGGTGAACTTGGCTTTGTTCAGCAGGCTCTGGCTAATTGAGTCAGCCTCGGTTCTGGCAAGGCAGCTGCTGGCAGAAATGTGCAGTCATTTCACATTCTCCATATTCTGACTGCAACTTACCTCTTACAAGAATAATTTGAAGTTAAAATGGGGGTGGAGGGAAGTTCAAGTTCAATACTTAATACTTGAAAATACACAACTTCCATGCTCCAACTGGGGAGAAATTTGACTAAAAACAGATTATATACATATATAAAAAATGCCCCTAGAGTTTCTTGGACATAAAATTGTTTTTTGAAAACAACAATATGATGAGTTAAGAGTGAATGAATCAGAAACATACGGATTAAATTTTCCCTGAAATTTGCATGGATTTGGAAGTCATGGAGAAAAGGGCACTTGGCAAGATACATTTGAGATTTTATCCAACCAAAAACATTCAAGAAATAATCTGAGGTGCTTTGGTAGACACAAAACAGTGCCAAATTCTTTCATTTTTATAAACTGCACTACAATAAAAAGAAAAGAAAAGAAAAGAAAATGACCTAACTGTAATTTAACGAAGACATGGGATACTGCTTGTACAGCAACTAGCAAGCTCTGCAGATAAGCACCAGCTTTTTAAGAGATCAGGCTATGGGTGTTTAAGAACAAATCTCAATCAAACAGGAGCAATAGTTCTGCAGACTACAAATGCTCTAGGCCCACAGATATAGCCAGAGCACAAGCTGAGGCTGTGGAGGGAATGTATTATTTGCTGGCCATTTTTCTCACTCACCTAAAGGAAATTAAGATCAACAACAATGACTAAAATACTATTTTAAGAAAAACACACAGTAATGCCTGTTTGTATGCATTACTAGCTTTTTGTTTATTTGGTTTTTTTGGTTTTTTCTTACACAGCATGTCGGTAAACTGATACTCTGTGGCTGAGATCGCTGTTAAGAGCCTTCTGGCACTTCTAATATCAGGTAAGACAGAGCCAGATTTATATAAACTTTGGCGCTTTAACAAGTCAAAATAAGCTTCAAGTTGCTTTATAAGCATTTAAATTCATCAACAAAATGATTTACGAGGAAAATACATTTTAAAAAAATCTCAGTTCTGTCGTTTTCATTGTATTAAATATTTTTCAGCCTTATCAAAGTTCTTAGTGTAACATTTTTTTCCCCATGCCTTTTTCTGGAGGATCAGATCCTAACATCCCATTCATTTAGGACTCATATAAGATCCTGTTCAATAACTACGTTCATATAATAGCTTAGGAAGTAACTACTATATAAAGACAGACATTTTCTAAATATTCAATGTTTAGTTGTAAAGAGAGGTAAAGAAGAGGAATAGAATGCATAGTGAGAGCTTTTATGGGTATGGAGACCAGAAAGGATGATAATCTTTGTGGTATTTAATCCACGGACCTAAAATTTAAACTTACACTATGGAAACAAGCAAGGACATTAGAAACCTTCACTTCCTCCAGATTTGCTCTTGACCGCGGGTAAGTACACTCACTTTTTCTTACTTTGCAGATGGGTTCTAACTCCCCAGAAGGAAAGCTCCTGTGAGCATAATAAAATCTATCAAGCTCTTCACTTTCTGACTAATAAGCTAGTAATAAGGGCAGCTTTTAAGTGGGATCCAAACGTGAACTGGGGAGTCATTTACAGAGCAGATCCTGCTGGGTGTGTACATTATTACTTAGGGAAACTAAATTAGTTGTATAAATAACATTTGAAATATTTGAAAGTCAGTCCCTCTGGCTTCTTAACTCTAGTACTATCATATCATATGCAGGGAAGGGGAACTTGGATATGACAAACAATGCAAAAGTAGGTAGATTCACTCAGAGGATGGAAGAGAGACCGAAGATGCAAATGCTGGGTTTCTATAAGTCTTTCTTTAGGGAAAATATCATGTCCAGTTGAAAGGGATAAAGGCCTTTTGGTTCCAAGGAGGAGAGCCTGAGCCCTCTGTGAATGTCAAAATTTGCAAATTCTACCATAATATACTATTTTCCCACAAAACAAAAGCAAACCCACAAGTGAACATCTATGTACCTTTTCAGACAGATAGTGATTTATCTCTCTCACTTGATAAGTACATTTTACTGTTTCTGGTACTTTCTGAATCTGTTTTACAGTCTGCTTTTATGTGTTTCCATGTAGAGCTCAACAGGGAACTCAGTTGCCTTGTAGAGCAGAGCCATTGTGAACCCCAATATACCACTTTTCAATATAGCAGAGATTTCTCTGTCTTGGCTAAAAGCCATGAATTTCTTATACCAGTTTGCTTCATCTGCACCTCCATCTTTGGCCTTGACAATTGACTTTCTTTCCAGGGCCTGTTTTTAAAAATAAATACAATTTTTGTCTCTTTACCATGTTAGAAGTGTCTAACATGATTTCCTGCATGTGCCATGTTAGGGGAAGAAAAGACGCTACATTGAGTTGTGGCTGCTGAATGAATGGCTGGGCTCATTCTTAGGGAGGTGACCAGTTCTTACTGACGAGAACTGGGGTTGCAGCCTGGAGGTCACCTCCTCTAGGGGGATTTTCCAATGCTTTCTCCTACCCCAAGTTGCCCACCTTCTTAGTTTATGCTTCTACCCGTGTTCCTACGGCAACCTGAACATTGCCCATCACGGCTCTTGTCACTTTCCATTGTGATTGCCTGTTTACTTATTTTTATATCCTATAGATTATAAGCCCCGTGAAGGCAAGGACTGTGTTTGACCTCGTTTATTCATTTCTATAACTGAAGTACATAGAAAAGTGCCCAGGACAAGGCAGAAACTCAGTATGTTTTACTACATGAATAAATGTATTTGGGTAACACTCAATATATATAGTCTTTTACTAGGATGTGATATTTACTAAAGGGCTATGTAGATTTGAAAGCATGAAAACATGAATGCTATCAAGAATGTACAAATGTTGAGCAATAGACTTAAACATGATAGAGAGGTCAAAAAAGTACAAGTGTACCTTTTCTTTTGGAAACAATTTTCAAGAATACATTAATCCACTTCATACTAATCTTTAATTTTTTTGTATTCCTCAACATTGAATACACTGTTGACTGCTTTAGGTTTCATTGAGAAACCAGTTGAGAGTAAAACTTGTTGCTGTCAGCATGCCTAATGATATCCATCTTGGTCTCGAGATATCACATTAAAGAGATGCATGCTTTTTATCACTAATACCAACATTTGTCATTTTTTTCCAATTTTTATTTTATAAAATAAGGGAAAGGTCAGTGAAGCTTTCAATGATTGTACAAACAGTGCTGTAGAGGCCAGAAAGGTGACGGTGCCAAAACAGCTGAGGTTTGGCAGGCAGCAATAGACCCCCACATGCAATCCATCAGCTAGTTCCTCGGAATATTCTTCCAAAGCATGCCTCGCATAGATCAACTTCTTTTCCTCCGTGTTACAGCCTCCACGGTCAAGCCACCATCATCCCTCCCGATCCTGCTGTACGAGTCTCCTAACAACCCCTGCTTTGATTTTTGCCCCCCCACCCCCGCAGAGTATCCCATTTACCACAGAGCAGCCAGAAGGATATTTTAGAAATATGTCATTGGCTTAAAAGTCCTCATTGGCTTTTCATTGTTTTCAGAAAAAAGATTCTGATTTCTTATTCTGTTGCACAGAGGCCTCCCTGACTGGGCCAGCCTACCTCTCCGACCTCATCTTACACCATCCTTGTGCACCCTTGTCTTTCCTGTTGGTCTTCATTTTGTCCCCAATACGCCAAGCTCTTCCCTACCTGGCGGCCTTAATGCTGTGCCCCTCCTGCCTGTAATGTTTTCTTTTCCTCTTTTTTTCTCGGAAAGAATTTTCAACAGTACATTAATCCATTTTATACAATCTTTAATTCTCTTGTATTCTCAATGTTGAATACACCGTTGACTGCTTTAGATTTCATTGAGAAACCATTGAGGCTAAAACTTGTTGCTGTCAGCATGCCTAATGATATCCATCTTTGTCTCGAGATATCATTTTAAAGAGATCCATGCTTTTTGTCACTAATGCCAACATTTTTTTTTCAGATCTCAGGCTCTCCGTCCTCTAACGCAACCATCCCTCTTCTTTTGCATCTCTGCATGGAAGTCATCGCTCTGTACTAATTTTCCTTTTGGTTGTTGATTGTCAGTCTCCTCATAAGCATGAAGCTCTTTGAGAGAAGGAGCCTGCGTCTCTTGGGGAAGTGGAAGCTATTGGTTAATGGGTAGTTCTCAGATTTTCTTTCCACAAACCAAAAGCTGATTACATCCTTAAAAAGAAAATCATGTCAGGGAGATTCTAAATGCTAACAAACTCCCTTTGTCCATGAGAGTATTTTTTGTTCCCTGAATACATTGGATTATTGGAAAGGTAAAGTGCATGTGAAATACTGCAAAAATGACTGCACATATACAAAAGGGTAATGGAAGTGGAAACATGGAACATAATATGTGAAACATTTAACACCGTACCTGACACATATTAGGAACCCAAATCTGCTCATTGGTTTATGTATTATCACCCATTATCCACTAATCCGTTTATTCATTCACTCACTAGATGTAGTTCATCAAACCCAAGGGCGCCAATAGATGTTGATGGAAGAAGGGGCATGTCTTCAGAGAGGGATAAGACGTAAGTCCACCAAAGCAGTTAAAGGTTAGAAAAGCCCATCCAGGAACTTAAATGGCCCAGAATTGAATACATTTCCTATAGAAACTTTTCTAAGAAGAGAAATTTGATAGAAGATTGTTGGAAGATTAAAGTGCGTGCTTGATCTTGGAATTTCTGTTGATTTTCTATACTCTTAAAAGTGAGAATTAAATCTGTAAATTTGCTGAATATGTATACATTTAAATATTGTTCCAGTTACTATGACAGTATAACAGATTACCACAAAAGTTAATGGCATAAAATAATGATTTATTATGCTCACAAATTCTAGGTCAGTAATTCAAGAAAGGCACTGTTGGTTAGATCTCACTTAGAGCTCTTTTGTAACTGGAGTCAGATTGGGGCAACAGTCATCTGAAGGCTTGACTGTGGCTTGAGGACCTACTTCCAAGGTGGCTCCCTCACAGGTGTGACAAGTGGATCAGGTGCTTTAGTTCCTCTCCATATGGGCCTCTCCACAGGGCTGCTTTGGTGTCCTCATAATATGTGGCTAGCTTCCCCCAGAGTGAGTGATCCAAGAGATCAGACAACCTTGAGAGGTATACACTGTCACTTCTGAACTCTGTTGGTGATACAGGGCCAGCCTGGATTCATTGTAAGAGAAGATGACCCAAGGATGTGAATACCAGGGGATGTGGATGATTGTGGGCCATTTTGGAGGCTTGCTAATGCAAATATCATTGAATATTAGCATTTGGGGTAGATAATATGCTTAGAGGATGCCCAAGGACCAAAAAAAAATTTTTCCGTGACTAAAGTTAAGGAAAATGAATCACTTGTAGCAATCAATACTATAATTTGAAACATATTTTGTATAATTTTTTAAAATTTTAAATAAAATTTTATTTTTAAAATGAAAATGTCTAATTATATACAGGAATACAAAATTGTACTAATCATAAAAAATTCCAGGTATCTTTTTAGACAAGATCATTCATTCATTTAGCCAAGCATTCATTTTACTAAAATTTCTTGAATAACTTCTCTATGCATAGTACTGCAAAAGTAGCTGTGAAGAAATGATTTTTGTCATCCTCTTTTCAAAAGTAACTTAGGCCAGTAAAGGTATTGGTGCTTTGACCAAGAAATTACAGAAAGGAATGACTCTGCATAGATTGCTGCCTTAAAAAAATAGTTCCAAAAAAACTTTTGGAACATTTAGACCCATTTCCTGACAGTTTTCCACTGTTCCTTCCAGTGCAAACCCAGAGTTAGTAAGGAAGGTGGGATAGGAGCCTTAAAACTTGATTTGAATAATCACTAGTTTTAATGTATAGTTTTTGATTTAAAGACACATCCTAGCATGTACACACACACACACACACACACACACACACACATACCACATGCATATGCACAACCCTGTGAAGCACTGGGTTGACCATAAGTTGTGCAGCTGAATTTTGATCTCCAGGTTCTTCTCTGCAAATCAAGTCCAGATGACTCTGAAACAAGCTGACGGTAGGAATGAGAGAACAGGTTTGACCAAATGTAGGCCCATGCAAAGCCTCATGGAATCTAAGTTCGGAATAAAGCAAATTTTCCAGATCTCTCCAGATTTTGCTTTGCCTAGCACTGGGGAGAACATCTTGCCAGTAATTTGAAAGAAGGAGGGGAGGAGAAAGAGCAGCAGCAGTTTGAGAAATAAGTTCTGCAGCTTCTTAGAAATTAAATAGTGCAGCTAAAACAACACCCTGATAACTTGATTACAAATTTAGCAAGTATCTGTAGAAGGATTCAGCTACCCTTCGAGGTAAGAGTATTTCCAGATGGGTGGGAGTAGGGGATGTTTGGTGAAGTTCTTTTGAGTTTTACCAAATTTTGAAGCATTTGAAAACTAACTGGAAATAAATGAGTCCAAACTACTACTGGATTTATCATAGATACTATCTTACCGAATTGAGCATATTCGAAATTTATGAAAAGAACCATTCAATAATACTGTTGGAGACAGCCACGTTGCAGACAGGTGTTCCATAAATAGGTCCACAAGTTCTGTATTTGCATTTCCAGCCTGGTGTTCTTGTGAAATTCAATCATAATAGCTCTTGAGCACAGTTGAATATATACAAATTTACATAGAAAGTTTTGTGCCAACACAGGACATTTATGTTTGCACATAGCAATGACATTCCTGGACGATCTGAAATTCTGCATAAAAACCCCAGGTGTGATCAGGTCTGATATGTTAATTAAATTAGGCTAGCTTGAACAAATTGCTATGATATAAACTGACATAGTTTTTGCATCATGGGTTAAAAAAATAACAATCTATTACAGGAAGTGAAACCTGACTGCATGAAACTGAACCGATGCAAAACTGAAGCTATTCAGATAAACAGTTTCCTCCAAGAGAGCTCTCCTGTACCCTTCTCTAAGACATTAAATGTTTAGTATATGTGAGACTTAAACTTATCAGTCAGAAACTTTACAAATGGATATTTGTCTTGTAAGAAACTTTTTGTCCCTTCTTGCAATTACAAGGTCACAATTTGTTGTTTATGCTTGCTTAGTTTGGGGAGCACATTTATTATGTAAGAAGGAGACTTTGGAGAAAGTCATCATATTATACACACCACTTTCTTTGTCAATGTTTATATAAACAGGCCTGATCATCCCTGTGACATGATGTACTCTGACATACATAACGTTAGTAATATTGATTGAGAAAGATTTCTCCTGTTTTCTGTTACTCCAAAGTTTTGCTTTGGATAAATTATTAATCACTTAACTCACAGTGGTGAGTAAGATGCTCAAGAATTACTGAAAGGAAAAAAGGTTTCAATCAGGCCTTCCCGTTGACCTTACCAAGAGAACATTGACAAAACAATGGCAACCAAAACCAAACCCAAACAAAACAGGCCAAACTGAGACCAGGAAAGAGCGATGGGTCACCATTACCTATGACAGATGTCATGGCAGTAGCACCTGGCCAGGATGGGAATCTAGACAAGAAATGAACCGAATTTAGTGGTAACTCAGTTAATACTTAGAGATAAGAGTGGGAAATATGTCAAATTCATTTAGGAAAATTAAGGGAATATGGAAATTCACAAAGAAGGAAGCAAAATCTAGCAATAATTTTACCCCTCAACTATAATCTTCATTAAATTTCAGAGTATTAATATAACATTTTTAAAAATAGAGATGATATTTTGTGAACTATTTATTGCCATTTTCATGTGCCAACAACTATTCTATATTTAAAATGGCTATAAAATACTGCATAGTATGGAAGTACCATTTTACTTAAATCCTTTCTTGCTAGACTTTTACCATATACAGATTTGGTTGGAATTGTTGCTCTTGTACTATTTTAAGTGGTGCTGTGATTTGAATTCTTTTATGATTGTGAATAAATCTTTGTATACGGTGACTTACTAAAAGTGGAATTGCTAGGCCTATGGGTTTGCACATTTAAGTCTAGATCATAATCATATAATCATAGAAAGATTATGTGACTGATAACCAGCAGTGTAGCAAGGTGGGTCTTTTTTCAAGGTCTCAGCCCCATTCCTTGTAATTGTGCCCCACTGGGTCTTAAAGGGACAGTACCCAAGGCCTAGAATTTGGGGTGGAAAGGAGAAAGCCCAGCTAAACTTGTGTGCAATCATGCTGCCTCAGATTTCTCTGCTTATCCCATATCATCTGATAAGGGGAACACATTACACACAGGAGAACTGTTGGGCAGTGCTAAGTGGCAGGAAGCAGGATGAAATTAAACTTCATAATTTTTATCTTTAGACCGGGAGAGATTTATCGACTTTCTGAAGGTTATATAAGCAACTCAAGCCATGATCTGAGGATAGAACACAAGCCGGTGACTATTCAGATAATTACCAAACCAATTTTTCTTTCTAATAAAAGCAGCTCACTTTAATTTCTAGGTTAGTTTAAAATTATTAAAAGATGTCAGATGAATAGCTCGGAAGGCTCCTCCTACCTTCTTAATCTATGATCCAAACAATAACATGCTTCTAATAAAATCATTCACGAGTGAGCTGCAACTGTGTCCGCTCCATGGCCATAACTCAGGACTGTGGCAGAATTAGACATGTCTAAGAAATTAAGTCAGATCAGTATCTTGAGACTTTTAAAAATGCCCTGATGAATAGAAAACCGGGGTGCGGATTCGATTGAATCACTTTGGTGATGTTTAATTATTCTGTGGTCATTTTACAGATTATCTTTCTAAATTTACTTTCTGGCTTTCTTCACATATCATATAACTGGGAGGCAGCACAGTTTTGAGGAACACACTGAACAGGGAAACCAGGATGCTTGGCTTTGCTACTAACTAATCAAAAGACTTGGGATGATTCCCTTAACCTTTCTGATCCACAGTTACTTAGCTTGTCATGTAGTAACTTATGTTTACAGCAAGCAAATACCACTAATTAATATAGATAGGAGCCAGGTTAGCCTATATGGTGATTAAGATATTTGACGACTATGCCTGATTACAGGTTCAAATCCTGGCTGTATACCACTTAATAGCCACATAACTTCGGGAAATTTGCTTAACCTCTCTGTATGTCAGTCTCCTCACCCATATAACATGAATATAATAGCATCTACCTCTGAGAGTTTACGTGAGAATTCAATGATATGGTTCTTGTGTGTCATCTGGAAAGCATCCACTAACCGTTAGCTGTCAATAGTATATACTCATCATAGTGTGGTAGAAATTTATTATATAAGACCCTTCAATTCATCTAGTTTAGGAATTACTTGGACTAATGTTATTATTGCATCTATTTGAGAGCTATTTAGTCTAGCTTGGTATCTTTACTAGCAGTAATGGTTTGTTTCTGTCTTGTTAAATTTGCTTCATTTTCTAACTTTGTCTACTTAGAGAGACCTTCATTTCATCTTTGTTTTGTTTCAGAGCTGCTTTCAGAAAAACACGGAAAAAGTTGCGTGTATTAATGAGACAACTATTCAATTAGCTTTTAAAATATGCTTCAAATTTCATGAGAGCCTAAAATTTGTACCTTAGTTTTAAAAAATTACTTTGATTCATATCAGACATTTTGTTAATAACAATTTAGACTACACAATCTACTACCGTGAAATTTAACATTATGTGACTACATTTGGGTCAGCCTCCAAGGGAGGTTATTTGTCAGAAAGGCAGAGAAGCCTCATTACAACATGATTCACCCTGAAGGGGTCCCTCAGCTGTTCTCAGAGGGCACTTGGACTAAGAAGCAAGGCTTTAGTGTAAAAAGAAATTTTATTAATGTAAAAAGAATTTGTATTAGTATCCAAAATTTAATGCCACATCTTAAATTACTTCAGTTCTCATGTGATAAAAGTCAAATTAAATAAGAAGCTGTCAATATAAATTCAGATATGGCCCTGCACAGGTTATAGTATTTTGATGGTGGAATAATCTTCCACGTCAAGAGGAAATATGTTAAAACAATACAAGGCACTAACAAACCTAATAAGTATTTACTAGGTGTAGTACATTGTTGTAACTTTCTTTCTACATCTTAGAGAGCAGATTAAAGACCTATTTGGAAAAAAAGAAAACCATAATATAAGGCGTTAAAAGGCTCCATTATTCGAGTTGATGAAAGAGTGGCAACTAATAAAATAGATACAAAAATCTATTTTTTCTTTCTTTCTTCTTTCTCTCTGTCTTTTTCTGTCTTTCATCTTTCTTTTACCTCTATCTATCTATCTTCTATCACTATCTATCTAATTATACCAGAGATAAAAAGATAAATCTGTCACTCTCCCAAATTTGCGGTATTTTAGGAAGTTGTGGTTTTTCTTGGATTTATATCAACAAGATAAAGAAATAAAACCATTCCTGGAAAAAAATCAATCCTCCCTGCCCCCACTTGGTTAGGGAAGAATAGATTTTTCTTCAAAATATTGTAATGTTCATTATTGAAGTGAGTTACTGAAGTAGTTGTAATTTACGATTATTTGCTTCACACTGAAAGTAAAAAGGGGTGATTTTGTGTATTTTTAACTCCCTTCTTATCATATCTAAGTAAACTTGAGGATTATTTTAAATTTCAGATTTAAAACACACAATGTAGGGAAATCAGAGCAATAACTAAATTTTAACATCAAACATCTGATGAGGACAGCACCTCATCAATTTGAAGTGTTTTCTAAATATGCAAAGTGATTAAAAGACACAAGTTAAAGGAACATTTCAATCCCAATTTTTGATAGTAAAGCGTTTCTGAATTTCATGCAATAAAAGGACCTTACCTGTAACATTTTCTCATAAAGCTTTATGTGATTCAAACTGTCAAATTGATTCTATCAAAACTAAATTTAAAAATAAACTGTGTTTGAAATTCATATATCAACAGCTAAAGATGAAAAGGAATATATATGATGCTGGATCAAAGCAGTTAGTGAGATATAAATTGCTGAATGTATTATGTGTGGTATAACAAAACAAAAATAGAAAATATAATTTTGTTCTCAAGATAATTCATACATATATGAAATTTATGGTTCAAGCCAATATCTCAAGAGTAGAGAGATGAAAGCGTTATGGTGAAGGAGTTGCAATATGCTAATTACGTGGGTTTCTTTCGAAGGACAAGCAATGTCTCCATGTCACTATGTAGTCTAATTCTAATCATTTCTGACTATCCAAAAGCCATGTTCTTGGGCCATGCTATTTTATTGACTTACCAAATTGTCTTAACTGGGTTTTGTTGTTACTTTGCTTTTCACTGAGAGACATTTCAAGAAATACTAGTATGAACTGCCATTTCTGAAAATAGTGACTGCTTTATCTCCTACTGCCTCTTCAACTGGGAAAAGTTCCCCAGGGAACTTTTTTTTTCTCCTCTAAAGACAATAAAATCTTTTTTTTTCTTTTTTTGCTTTGTCTTCCTGGGAGCTCTGAGCCAAAACTGTTCTCAAAATATAACAGCTCTGTTGGATCTTAGGACATACTTACATGTATTTTTCATTGTATTCTCTTTTTTCCTCCCCTGGACCTGTTTTCAGTTTAGAATTTAATAAATTATTTGTAGACAAAGGTCATGGCTGGAGAGGCAGCTAGCTAGCTAGATATGATTGATAAATCTGAGGAACATGGTAGGAATCAGAGTTGATTGAGGTCAATAAACAAAGTCTACTGGGAGGGAAAAGGTTATTAAAGGTAATATTTTATGAAGATGATAAAAGTATATGTTTATTCATTAATGAAAATGCAGACAAGATAAAAAAAGAAAATGGAATTCCCACAATCCCAGTAGCCGGAGACACCTGCTGTTAACCTTTCGGTGTCATTCTCCTTAATAGCTTGTCTCCATGAAGGATATGCATCAGATGGACCTCTTGGCCTCCCCTGCTGCCATCTGCCGTCCTTTAGGGAGTACTCCCAAGGTACAGGCCCTGACCTGGGCAGGTCCCATACACTATCCCATCATCTTCACATCTAGGGGTGGGAACTACCCTCTGCCCACCAACCATGAGTGAAGAAACTGAGACACAGAGAGACTATATAACTGGCCCAGAGCTAATAATATTTAAGCTCTTGTTTCAGTCTAGGCAGACTGACTTGAAAGTATGTGTCTTGCCACTGCTCTGTGCTACCATTGAGAACAAGTTTCACATTTATTAGAAACCCTTCTATGTTCAGTGTACTTAAACCTCTTTCAACGTACTTGATTAGTTGGAAGCTCAGTCTTTTCCTGAGATGAACCTCTGACGTCGCCCCTCTGGGAACTTCTGGGAGGGTTGGTCATGATGCCTTGCTACACATATTCAGCTCTGCACTTTTACATGCTGGGGGCCACCATGACTTCTTCATTATATGTTACTGCCCATCTTGATGCCATGTTGCTGGAAGTGTTCAAACTACTGATTCCACAATGTTCACTTGGCTGACACTGATTTCCTCGAACCTGGGTAAATATATATGCACTATGTATGACAGACAAAGGCTAATAGCCTTCAAAAACAAAAAGCAGTTGATACTCAATAAGAAAAGAACTTACTGGAGAAAGTGGCAATGGATAAAATGCATAAAAGGCAGTTCATAGAAAGAAAAATATTATCTGTTCCATAAACATACAAAATATGCCCAGCTCACTTGTAATTTGTTGTTGTTGTTGTTGTTGTTGTTGTTGTTGTTGTACGCGGGCCTCTCACTGTTGTGGCCTCTCCCGTTGCGGAGCACAGGCTCCGGACGCACAGGCTCAGCGGCCACGGCTCACGGGCCCAGCTGCTCCGCGGCATGTGGGATCCTCCCATACCGGGGCGCGAACCCGGTTCCCCTGCATCGGCAGGCGGACGCACAACCACTGCGCCACCAGGGAAGCCCCCCCACTTGTAATTTTTGAAATGCAAGTACAAATAGTGAGAAACCAATCTCAGCTTCCACCCTTCCTTGTTGATAAACTGGCAACCAAAGCATTTGAGTGTGAAGAAAATAAGCATTCTCATAGACTTTTTTTTTTTAATAAATTTATTTATTTATTTTTGGCTGTGTTGGGTCTTTGCTGCACACGGGCTTTCTCTAGTTGAGTCACGTGGGGACTACTCTTCGTTGCTGCAGTGCGGTGGCTTCTCTTTGTTGCGGAGCACAGGCTCTAGGCACACGGGCTTCAGTAGTTGTGGCACACGGTCTGAGTAGTTGTGGCTCTCAAGCTCTAGAGCACAGGCTCAGTAGTTGTGGCACATGGGCTTAGTTGCTCCACGGCATGTGGGATCTTCCTGGACCAGGGCTCAAACCCGTGTCCCCTGCATTGGCAGGCGGATTCTTAACCACCGTGCCACCAGGGAAGTCCCTCATAGACTGTTAATAAGAGAAAGATTGATAACAAATTTTTCTGAAATAATTTGGTATTATTTATCAAATGTTTAAACAATTTGCCTTTTGATTTTGCAACATCACTGCCAACGATTTATCCTGAGGCTATGTTGCATGTTTATACAGAGATAGATGATAAATGCAATGATTTTTTGGTAACACTTTTTATAATAATAAAAATCTGAAAACAACTCAAGTACTTATAAATAGGAGATTAGATTTATAGATTGTGGTTGTTCATGCAATGAAATATCACACAGTTGTTAAGAAGGATGACATCTGTATATACACCAAGATTTATATACACTGTGCATACCAAACAGAGGCTTAGCTTAGTGATTAGAAATAGATTCTGGAGCCTCAGTGCAGACTCTGGAACCATACCTGGGTTTGAAACCTGACCCCACCACTTACAACTGAAGTTATCTATAGCAGGTATCATAATCTCTATATGTCTCACTTTGCTTGTCTGTGAAATGGACACAAGAACAGTACCCATCTCATAGGTTGTTATGAGGATTAAATGATTCAATGTTTGCAAAGTGCTTAGGTGATGGGTTGGCACATAGAAAGCATTATATAAATATTTTTTGTGAAATAAAACAAATACTGATATGAAAAATTAAAGTCCATGAGTCCATGGAGTAGAAAGTAAAATGATGCAGAACAGTATAATTCCATATACCTAAAAAAAATGATACGGGTGGGATCCATACTTGCATGAGGATACATTTCTGGAAGCCACCCCAAGAAATGTTGAGTTTACCTCTGGGATATGGAAAGGAGGTAGATGGTCTCAGAGCCCTTTAATCTTCACCCATCTGTACAGTTTCGAGTTCTTTTATTTCTATTTCATCAGCAACAGCTCCTGGAAGATTTCATGACAGGCAGAAGACTGGTTTGCCCTGAACTCACAGAGGACTTCTGCCAGGTGGTGGTGTGTTGAACACTGCAAGCCAAGCTCACATCGTCTCATCTCTGACTCAGCCAAAATACTAAAACACACACACACACACACACACACACACACGTTCACATACACTGACATGCCCAGACACACATGTGCACACACATGCACATATGTTACAAAATTACGATCATGTGGTAAATACAATTTTTTGTTTCTATTCTTTTCAGTTAATGATATAATTAGGAGTGTTCCATCATTTCATTAAATTTTCTTTGAAAATGTGATTTTAACAACTGCACAATGTTCTACCAAGTACACACACCACATCCTTTTCGAAATGTTTTATGGGACTACACAGGCCTAGTTGAGCAGAGAATCAAGTCAGGGTGTCCTTTGAGGCAGAACTGTACAATGTTTCCACAACCTTCCTTTTCATTTTTTACTGGCCTGTGGCATTCCTTTCTTGTCATTATAAAAATGCAGGCAAGGATCTGGCAAGCTAATTCACTTTAAGGCACAAATTACTGATACGGTGGGAAAAAAAAATAGATACTGATGTGGGAAAAAATGTCTGCATTTTAACAAGGAGCTAACCATTAATCCAAAGTTTAAATTTCCAGTGGTAGATTTTCAGTAATCAGGAAGAAGAGTAAGGGGAGCATTGAGTAGAATGGAGGAAACAATGAGAGTTAACATTTGCTGTTTGGGCTCAGGAAATGTTGGTTGAATTGAAATATTTGGAGGTTGGCACAGATAGGCCTTCAATTTATCTTCCCTGGATTGTTGCAAATCGCTACAGCATACAAACCATAGGAAGTCAAACAAGTCACAACAATAACAGGAAGCCACAGAGAGTTTTGGAATATAAAAAACTGGCTTTCCAATTTTATCCACTGGTGCTTTCCAACTTTGTTATAACCTCGGGCAAGTTAACTTGACTTCTCTGTTTCTTGCTTTTATCATCTACACAATATGATCTACCCCCAAAGATGTTGTGAGATGTCAAGGCTCAAAATGCTTCTTGCTTTCATCCTCTCCTCGCCTCTCCTCACAAGGAAGGCTGAATGTCAGAGTATACAGCAAAGAAGACCCTCGACAATAAACACGAATTCAAGTCTTGACTTCAACACAGACCATCTAATTGGGCGACCAATCTTAGCTTCACTTTGCTAATCAATAAAAATAGGCCAAAATATATAAATCCATGGTTTAACTTAATTGAATGTCAATGCCTAGTTCCTAACACTTTCATTGTCATTGAGAAGAAAAGCAGGAGGATAGAAATACCTCTAACATTTGAGAGCATAGTATGGTTCTTTGGTTGATTACCTGCTTTAATCCTCAAAATGGCTGTTTTAAGGTAGATACTTTACACAGAGAGAGATGAAAGCTTAGCACTTACCCAAATGCACATACTTCAGAAGTAGTATAGCTGGAATTAAAATTCAAAAGCCTCTATTTGCTGTTCCACACTGTCTAGGTGATTTTCAGAGGTCTGTAGAGGCACATACAAATTAAGCATTGCT
Organism: Physeter macrocephalus; assembly: GCF_002837175.3. Lineage (NCBI taxonomy): Eukaryota > Metazoa > Chordata > Mammalia > Artiodactyla > Physeteridae > Physeter > Physeter macrocephalus. Next base: position 33,314,664 of record NC_041223.1, on the reverse strand, counting down.
ATTATAATATTACTCAAAAGGTTATAAAACCAAAGTAGTATGAGTCACCAATGTGGGAAATCTTCCCTCAATATGGAAGGGACTAATTTATGATGAAGTGTTTCATAAAATAAAACCATGATATGTCAATGACCATAACCATATATATACTAGTTAGAGCTAGATTTTTCTACACAGATGATTAAGCTTCTTAGAGGCCTATAAAGTATATTTTATATAGGTGTTTACATATAGGTATTTATATATAGTTATTACATTTGTAAGCTAAAATGTATATGCATATGTATTTGTATGTGTATTTGTGTACAAATGCATGTATATATAACGGGTATATGGTTGCACTTTTACTTTATACCTGACCTATCAATGGCTAACATTGAGTAAAACATTTGAAAATAGACAAATTCAGTTATTTTGCTTTCACTTTGTAAAGTGAGCTGCACACGTTCTAGCTGCTTTCCTGGAGAATCATCTTAGCATTATGTCCATTCCTATCATTTTGCCTTCCCCATTCATGTCATTCCCATGGAAACCAAGGAAGCGCATCTCACACACCTGTTTCCCCTCCCCCATTGAATGTGGCCAGGTGTCTTACCGTCCATTCAACAATCATTTCTGAGCCCCTGCCCTTGTGCCACTCACTGTGCCAAGCCGAGCAAGGTGAAGCACTGCACCTACCTACGTGCAGAAAGTAGGTCGCTCTTTATGCTCTCCAGGAACTCACCGTTTAATGAGATGAAGATGCTTAGGGGCCGTGCCGATGGTGCAGCTGAGAGCTCCACGCGGTGGGAAGCTGGAGAAGGGAAAGTCCCCTCCTGAAGCTAGAGGGCCGGTGACTATTTTTTGCGGAAGGGTGAGAAAGCTGGTGAGGGAGTGTAGAGAAGACGCTGGAGGAATGTGAGTTTAAAGAGTTTCAAGCCACATGGTTTTGTAACATTCTTCAGCTGGCTTTGGAAGGAAAGAGATTAGAAAACCACCTGTAGGCGCAGGAAAAGAGGCATCGAGGCATTTTTCCCACCTTGATATTAACACCCCTCACCCGCATCTCGTGTGCGGTCCTGAGCTGTGGCTCCAGCCCCTCCCCACCAAGAAGGAGCAGTCAAAGCCTCTCTCCCCTGGTGTGTGTGCTGAGCTACGCGGTAGTAAGTGGGGTCCTGCCTGCTCAAGTCGGACAGACTCAGGAGTCACCTCTGCCTGCCATTTGCTAGCATCACGACCTCCACCGACTTGCTTGAATTTTCGAATCCTTGGTTTCCTCACAGGTATAATGGAGATATTAATACCTATCTCACAAGATGTGGTTGAGGGGGGAGTGCTGAAGATTGAAGAAAAAATATATATGTAAAGCACCTAGCCTAGTACCTGGTATATTGCAAATATTCAAAAACTATATTTAATGTTGTTTTGCTTCTATACATGTATCATTTTCCTCCCTGGTCTACTCCTAATATCCATGGCTTCTCATTTCACTGCCTTTTTCACAGCTTTACCCTCCCCCCCTCCTGTTTAAAGCTGCCTCGTGACTCTCTCTCGCTGTCCAGGGCCACATGTCCCTTAGCCTGATGCAGCTTTCGCTGGGTCCTTACCCTAAAGGGCTATCTGTGTGAGCTGGGTTTGCCCCGTTCCCGTCGTGGTACTAAAACCTGCCCTCGGGTCATTTACATCCCTACTCTGGAATATTCTGTGGCTGTTAAAAAAGCACAAAATACGTGGTGTGAATATACTGACAAGGATCTACTACTGAACGGAAAAAGGGAAATACAGCTCCGGATGTATGGTATGATCTCATTTTTGAGACAAAATCTACTTCTCTATTGTTTAAAAGTTTTCAATAAGCATGTACTTTTACCATTGTGTGTGTGTATTTGTAAGGAAGCCGGTATAAGTTATAAGCATTACAAAGACTGGTGAAGTGGAAAATATAGGTTAAAATGAAGGGATAGTGGTAGGCAGTTTGCTTAAGCTAGTGTTTTCCCAAGTGGCCATGAAAGGCACATTTGGCAGATGTTAATGGCTTTCTTTCGTAAAAACAGATGACTTAGTCAAGCAGGTCTGAGAAGCACTAAGTTAGGTGAAGTCAACAGGTTTATTTGTTTAACACAGGATATCTTTGCAGCTTTAATGTGCTCCTGTTCCCTGTGAGTCTGCAAAGCAGAGAGTAAATGTAGTTCTGACAACACCATCTTTTTCTATAGAGCGAGCCCAGCATTGGTTGTCCACTCGAGAGAGGACTCTCAAATTTTGAGAAATGCTGACCTAAACTATTTCTCTCCTTAAATATCTCTATTTTTTAAATCTCTGTTCCCTTTTATTCTCTTCCCACTATACCCCACCGTTTGTATCAGACTGTTACCCTTAAGCTCAAAACTTTGTTCATTTAATAACTATATTCAAAATCTCAATGCCCAGTGAACTGAAAATATAAATAGCTTCAGGTGTGTACATTTAACCCAAAACAAAAATCATTCAGCTAAAATAAATATCACTTCTACTTGAGAGAAATATCTCCTTTGCTTAGAAGAGAAAATTTTGTTTTTTAAACAACTACTTTTAAATTTGATCTTAAATTTGACACAAGCATCATTATTATTTTGACCTCATGTTCAGAGACTGAGTTGATCTTCATCATCACTGGTTCTCAGTTTAAGATCACATTATCATCACTGATCCCTGCAAGGCCCTTTCCTATTCGTTGAGTTATTAATTCATCCCTTCACTTGTTCCTTTTTATATCCATTTCCCAATTGCATCTCCTTTTCCCAACTATTCTATTCTACTTAAATAGATTAAATACAGTTCTCTGTGCTATACAGTAGGACCTTGTTGGTTATCTATTTTATACGTAGTAGTCTGTATCTGCTAATCCCAAACTCCTAATTTGCCCCTCCTCCACCCCCTTTCCCCTTTGGTAACCATAAATTTGTTTTCTATGTCTGTGAGTATGTTCCTGTTTTGTGAATAAGTTCATTTGTATCATATTTTAGATTGAACATTTAAAAGGTATCATATGGTATTTACTTGTCTTTCTCTGTCTGACTTACTTCACTTACTATGATAATCTTTAGGTCCATCCACGTTGCTGCAAATGGCATTAGTTCATTCTTTTTATGGCTAAGTAGTATTCTATTGCATATATATGCCACACATCTTCATCCATTCATCTGTCGATGGACATTTAGGTTGCTTCCATGTCTTGGTTATTGTCAATAGTGCTGCCATGATGATTGGGGTGCATGTATCTTACAGAGTTAGAGTTTTCTCTGGATATATGCCCAGGAATGGGATTGCTGGATCACATGGTAACTCTATTTTTAGTTTTTTAAGGAGCCTCTATACTGTTTTCCATAGTGGCTGCATCAATTTATATGTCTACCAACAGTGTAGGAGGATTCCCTTTGCTTCATATCCTCTCTGGCATTTATTGTTCATAGACTTTTCAATGATGGCCATTTTGACCGGTATGAGGTAATACTTCATTGTAGTTTTGATTTGCATTTCTCTAATAATTAGTCATGTTGAGCATCTTTTCATGTGCTTATTGGCCATCTGGATGTCTTCTTTGGAGAAATGTCTATTTAGGTCTTCTGCCCATTTTTGATTGGGTTGTTTTGTTATTGAGTTTATGAGCTATTTGTATATTTTGGAAATCCCTTGTCAGTCACATTGTTTACAAACATTTTCTCGTGGTCTGTAGGTTTTTTTTTCTTTTTGTTTATGGTTTCCTTTGCTGTGCAAAAGCTAGAATAAACATATACTTAAGTGTTGTCATTTTGCTGGCTTGAATGTCTGCACTGACCTACATTTCTGCCAGCAATGCACAACATTTTTCACTAGCCAGATACTTTTGCTAGTCTGATTGATGTGAATTAATATCTTATTTTTATTTGCAATTTTTTGAGAATTATTCTAACCCTGATGCCCAGGATTGTATGAGATTTTGACTGCATAATAACTTTTAATAACATATTAAAAGTTTAAACATGACCACCAGGAGCAATGATTAAATCCTTAGAGTTACATAGGTCAAAATGTGCATGTGATAAATCAATGAATTTTGCAACTGTGTGTGTATATTTTGCTAAGCAATGTTGAATGCAAAACAGAAAACCACCACATCCAAAGAACATCTTAGTATTATTTACTAAAAATTGAAATGTTCATTTTATCATTCTCTACATTCTTCTTGCAACAGGAAATGACTTCTGAATACACTGCCTCGTCTGTCATTGTCAAGGATTAAATATGAACCAAATTTGCAAGGTATTTTTTTAAGTTTGCTAGAGCAGAATAATGTCATTGTCAACATTTTTAATCATTTTATGACTTTGGGATCTTTCCTTAAAAAAAAAAGCACATTGCCAAACTAATTAAAATTGGTCATGAATATTAATGTTTGAATTGAAAACAACTGGCATGAGGTGGCAAACAATCTACACATAGAATTATACAAAAGAGAAAATTATAAATACACCATATCATATATGCATATTACACTAGACAGTGCAAAATATCTGGTTAATATCATCTATGTATTAAGGAAGCATAAGCCTAATGGTACAAATAGTGACAAATGCACTTGCTGAGAAATTGAGCTTTCTTTTGTCTTAAGTGAAATCTTTTTTTTTTGAACAATGAAGATAGCAGATATTTGGTCTTAAAACCTAACATTAGTCATTGTTGTGGAATTGGCACACGGACATATACTGTTACCTTATCTGTGCTCTCCAAGTAAAGCACTTCTCTATGGTTGAAGATACATTGATGATAAAACACTATAGCCCTGAGTGACCTTGAACTTGTCCTAGGGCTTCTTGTCTGGCTTCATGTATTCTATATGGTTATCAATTTCTATAGCATGTTGAATACAGAAGGAGAAAAGTACTCCTAGGGTTTTTATTTCTATACTTGATTTGACCCTCTTAGAAATAAGAAATATGATGTTATGCTGAAGAATGCAGACTCTGGTGCTAGACTGTCAGGTTTGGATATTAGCACAACTACCTACAAGTTGTATAACTGTGGTAGATTGTATTATTCTTAAAGAATAATTTCCCCTTTCTGTAAGAGGATAATACATTCTGCACACTGTTGATCTCGGGATTGACCATGAATGTGAGGAAACATGATGCATATCATATCTAACAAGCAGCTTTAAAAGCTGTTGTAGGTTTCCACCATTTCTCTTGATCTTTCCCTCTACCAAGAAAATGATGTGTCCTCAGTAAGAACTGGCTACTCCTTCAGCCTAGGGTCTGGACTGAGAAGACTCATAAAAAGAGCTTAGGAAAATGGCTATATTCTGGCAGAATATAATATTAGTGAGATATAAGTAGGTATTGTTTAAGCTACTGAAATTTTGAGGTTGTTTGTTATCACAGCATTACCTAGTGAAAACTGACTATTACAATGACTTTGGGCCTCAGTCTCTTCACCTATAAAATGAAGCCAATAACATTACCCTTCTCATAGGGCTCGGGGAATTAAATGGGTTAATAAATATAAAGAATATAGAACAGTACATTGCATCATAGTGGTTAGACATTATTAAAATAGTCTAAATGTATGAACAAAAAGAGCTTTCATTTATTGAATGACTGCTATAGTCTAAGAAGGTTTTACTTATGATTTTATTTAATCATACAATATATTTCTAAAGTATTGAGGTTCCTATTTCATAGGAGAGGAGACTGAAGCTCAGAAAATCTCTTAATTCAGTGATTTCAAATCATTTGTGGCTAAGGACCTTTTTTCTTGGTGTGTTTTTCCCCCTAATCAGTCATGGGCTAATACTTTCAGGAAATACAATAAAAATGAATTATTAGACTCAATAACAAAAAAACAAACAACCCAATCAAAAAATGGGCAGAAGACCTAAATAGACATTTCTCCAAATAATCCTTTACTCCATTTTTAATTTCTGTTTCCCTTAAACACTGATATTTGTGAGGTCTTACCTGCATTACCACTAAGAGTAATTTAAAGTGCAGATATATTTGTAGCATTAAATGTTTTCAGCCTAGAATAATAGAGTAGATTTAAAGAACGTATTGATTGTCTTTTATTTCTAAGGCACAGAAATAAGCACATACTAAAATATAAACTGGATCTGAGTTACACTTTCTTGAAAAAATGGTTCCCTTGACCTTCCTATCTGTTGCCTCCAGGATTTGATACTTAGTATAAAGACAAGCAGAAACACTTCATTTTATTAACCAAAAGAGTTTTCAGATATTAAAAAGATGAGAACTGTATACAGCACCTAGTTTCAGTACCTGGAAAGCTTGACTTTCTCAAGGTGAAGCAGGGAACATGCTTCAGGAGGCATCATTTACTCCAGGGTTTTCAAAGTTTTTGCTCATGGACGTCCTTAGCCGATTTTGAAAATATTTCTATCCTCTCAAACACATTTATTTATTTATTTATTTATTTATTTATTTATTTTGTCAATAAGTTTTTATTTAGTTTTCTTTTTAGCAGCTTTATGGAGATATAATTGTCATACAATAAACTGTGTATGCTTAAAGTATCCATTTTGACAAGTTTCCCCATATGCATATCCTGCTAAAAACCATAAACACTATCAAGAGAGAGAACATTTTCTCCCTCCTCTTTTTTTTTCAGTTTTTCTTCTACTTTATTTTTATTTTCATTTTTAACTGAGATATAATTGACATACAACATTATGGTTTCAAGTGTACAACATAATGATTCAATATTTGTATGTATGGTAAAATGATCACCACAGTAAGTCTAGTTAACATCCATCACCATACATTGTTAACAATTTTTTTTTCTTGTGATGAGAACTTTTAAGATCTACTCTCTTAGCTACTTTCAAATGTACAACACAAGGCTTCCCTGGTGGCTCAGTGGTTAAGAATCCGCCTGCCAACGCAGGGGACATGGGTTCGAGCCCTGATCCGGGAAGATCCCACATGCCGCGGAGCAACTAAGCCCGTGTGCCACAACTGCTGAGCCTGTGCTATAGAGCCCGCGCGCCACAACTGCTGAGCCCGCGTTCCTAGAGCCTGTGCTCTGCAACAAGAGAAGCCACCACAATAGGCCCACTCACAGCAACGAAGAGTGGCCCCTGCTCACCACAACTAGAGAAAGCCCATGTGCAGCAACAAAGACCCAACGCAGCCAAAAATAAATAAAATAATTTTTTAAAAAGTTTTTTAAAAGTGCAGAGGATATAATATTCATATGAGATCACTGACCTTTTAAAATAAAAGTTACTTTGCTCTTTTAATTGGAATATTTTTTACCAAAGCAATTTTGTCTACCCATATAAATGTAAAAAAGTATAAACAAAGTGTTCCTTAAATGTAAGAGATCTAGTTTTTTTCCTTTTTCTCTTCCAAAACATATTTCTATTTCCCTCATGAGAACTTTAACATATATATTTATGATGCATATTTATACTTGGAATTCTTTTATTAGTCTATAACACTTTATGTGTACAGTTTGTATTTTAAAATTTTGTGAACAGAAACTCTAAGTGTTAAAAATTCCATCTGGATTGAGTTATTCTGATTATTAGTGTTCAAATGATCAAAACAACATTTACTATAAATTTTGATAAATATGCATTAAACATTAAAAATTTCTCAGAAATACATCTTTTAATGAGATAAATGAGGTCATATATATGAATGAATATTACTTATTATTAAAATGGAAAATTTATATTTCCAGTTTTCATTTTTATAGATGTAAGCACTGAGAAACACAGTTCAGTTAAGTAAGTAGACAGAACTGGAAGGGAATTTGTTATGGCCCTGTTATTCAATTCTTTGAACTCGTGAGTTACATAACAAATACTGTATCCATAGTGATCTATCCTCAAAAATTACTTTTTAATGATCTATTGATTAGGAACTCTGTTAGAGTCTCATTTAATTTTGATGAAAAAATTTTTTTAAGGAAACTCCTATTTAGACAGATTTGTTAACCAATCATTTGAGTTATTCACCTTTTCACCAATATTTGGAATTGTCCCTTCCTTTTCTATTGGTGAAGTTTTTCAGCCAAGAAAAATACAATAGAGCAAAATTCAATTCAGGAAAGGTTGAGTCCTTTACTTTTCTTTCAGAAAGTGTGAGAAGGGGAAGATAAAAGGAGACATGGAAAATGGGAAAGCACAGAGACAGTTTTAGCAGAGTTTTTGGAGAGCATACATGTGGAAGTTGAAGATCTGGAAACTGATTTCCTTAAAAATCACAGTTCTATTCCTGGGCCTTGGAAAGTTTCCAGGTGCTCCCAGGTGCACACAAACTCCAGTTTGAAGATCAGTGGTCTATTGTTAGCAGAGTAATTCTTTTCTGAGATAGATGGAGGGGACTTTGCTTTACAAGTTTATCAAAGTCCACTTTCCAGTCAATAGACCTAATAATATCATTATTTTACAAGTTGCTCTGTTGAGACAGGATGGACAACTCATTAGTTATTGTGTGTAAAAAGAAAGCTCTTGGTTAAATTAAGTAATATAAATGATTATGTTCTTGCCAAAGGACAAAACCATCTTTAGTTCTAAAATTACCTTTCCTGCTACCCAGTATAGTCAGAACAAACTCGTCTCTAGACTCCAGGGATGTTGAACTGCACAGGACCTAGTGGAAACGTATTGAGGCATTCTTCCCTAAAACTCCAAGCTTGGCTAATTTCCCCTCTCCTGGGCATCCATAACTCTCTCTGCAGACCTTTATTGAACAAAAAGTTATTAAAATTATTTGCGTATCATCTGTCTTTCCCAACAAACTGTGAAGCCCTTGAAGTGAAAGAGTCATTTTGTATTCATCTTTGAACCCCCAGTTCCTGCACAATACTTGTTATATAGAGGTGCTCAATAAATATGTATTGAAATTAACTTACTGAATGAGGTAGAAACAATTATATTTGCATGGCGTGATGTGAGAGATAGAGAAACTTTTCTGACGTGAATATTAACTCTACCAGTTATTCTTAATTCCTTTGATAAAAGCTTTTGTTTCTCCTGGAATCCTACTATTAAAAAATGAAATATGATTAAGATTTAGCTGGGAAAATAATAACAGAGAGAGCAGAAATGATTCCCTACAGTGGGAACAGCCTCTGCAGCCACACTGCAGATATTACAGGAACATGGCAGGGAGCAGAGCTTGCCGGGGAGAGAATGTTCCAGGAGGAGAAGGAAGAACTTGACCCCACCATGATCACCGGGGTCTGGGGTGGGATTTGGGGTTTGAGCATAAACATAATAAGTAGCCATTAGAGAATATTAAGCAGAATATTGACATGATCTGATTTGGTTATTAAAAGATCACTCTGGGGCTTCCCTGGTGGCGCAGTGGTTGAGAGTCTGCCTGCCGATGCAGGGGACACGGGTTCATGCCCCGGTCCGGGAAGATCCCACATGCCGCGGAGCGGCTGGGCCCGTGAGCCATGGCCGCTGAGCCTAGAGGCCACAACAGTGAGAGGCCCGCGTACCGAAAAAAAAAAAAAAAAAAAAAAAATCACTCTGGCAGACTTCTCTTCCATAATTACACCAACTCTCCCACTAAAAACAGTCAAAACATCTAGAAAAATATATATATTTTACAATCTCTTTAAAGCTGAAATGACAATAACTGAATATGAAACTTCCAGACCAAAACCAAATAAAAAATGGGAACCCTGAGAAGTAACTCAATAAATTCCAAGCAGGATAAATCAAAAGAAGCCCATAGTTAGATATAACACAGTGAAGCTGCAGAATACCGAAGACAAAGAAAAATAATTCTTAAAGCAATCATAAAAATAAAAGCATATTAGTTTTCTTAGGGCTGCCATAACACATTGACACAAACTGAGTGGCTTAAAACAACAAAAATTTATTCCATCACAATTCCAAAAATTCTGGAGACCAGAAGTCTGAAATTAAGGTGTTGGCAGGGTTGACTTTTTTCTCGAAGCACCAAGAAAGACGTTGTTTGGTGCCCCTCTCCTAGCTCCCCGAGGTAGCTAGCAATTTGTGACATTCCTTGGCTTGCAGCTGCATCACTCCAATCTTTGCCTCCTGCTTCACATGGCATCTGCCTCTCTGTGGCTCTGTGTGTCCTCTCCTCTTCTTCTAAGGGTAAAAGTCACTAGATTAGGGTCCACCCCAAATATCGGATGATTTTTTCTTGAGATCCTGAATTTATTACAACTGCAAAACCGTCTTTCCAAATAAGGTCACATTTTGAGGTTCTGGATGAACTTGAACCTTTAAGGAACACCATTAAACCCAATACAGTTAGGTTATTTTCAAAAGATCAATGGTAGACTGATTTTTCAATAGTATTAACAGAAGATGAAAAATAGTGAAATGATATTTTCAATATGCTGAAAGAAAGTGACTACCAACTTAAGCCCAATGAAAATAGATTTTTAAGAGCAAAGGCAGAATAAGTTCATTTTCAGACAAATGCAGTGCAAGCTTGCTACCAGTATACGTTTGCTAAAGAAAATTCTAAAGGATGTACTTCAGCATAAGGAAAGTAGGCCTAGGTACTGAAAAGAATGAAGAATGTAGATAATGGTAAATATGTGAATAAATCTACATGAGCATTGAAAGTATAACTGTAATAATAATAATAATACTGGAATTTCTAAAGGTAAATGTAGAAAAAATGACAACTAAAATATGTGAATCAGGATGAAGTAAACTGAGTTTAAAATGTTCTAAGGATCTTATATTGTCTGTAAGGAAGGTAAAAGTAGTGATTACTTTTTTGTTGATTTTAAGTACACGGTTTAAAATTTCTGAGGTAACCACTAAAAGAAAAGGAAAAGAGTGAATAAATCTCAAGTTACAAAAAGAGTACAAAGTGATTTAAATACACATTCCCACACAATCAATTTCAAGAAAACAGAGAAAAGGAAAAGTAAACACAATATGTGAGGCAAATAGAAAGTACAAAATAAGATGCTAAATTTACACCAGGTATATCTACAGTAGTTATATCAAATGTAAGTAGACTACATGAGCCATTTAAAGGACAGAGATTGTCAGAAAGAATAAAAAATACAACTGCATGATGTTGGTAAAAAACGTAACTCATGTATACAAAAGATTGAAAATGAAGAGATGCAAAAAGAAATACCATGGAAGCATTTATAATACAAATTTTAAAGCAAAATACATTACTAGAGAGAAGATCACTACTTCATATTTATTAAGAGGTTTCACTTACCAGGATGATATAACAATTTTATATTTGTCTTCACCTAATAATAGTGCTTCAAACTCTATTATTCGAAAACAATAATTAAATAAAAAGAGAAATCAACAATTATACCACATGATTTTAACACACTTCTCTCAGCAATTAATAAAAAATACAAATATGATTATATAAGATTTGGAAAATAAGATTAGTAAAATTGACCTAAGAAACAAAAATTCAACCATTGTTTAATACAGTCTTTTTAAGAACAAATGAAATATTTTCAAAAATTGACCATATATTGAGCCATAAATAAGTTTCATCGCATTTCAAAGGACTGAAATAATTAAAAGTACATTTTCTAATCACATCCAGTTAAACTAGGAATCATTTTTTAAAGAGTATTTGAAATATTCCCATGCTTATAAATTAAGAAATATGCTTCAAACAAACCCATGGGTCACTTCTAATTAATTCTTATAGAATGTAAAGTAGTTCTTAGAAGAAAATGTGTAACATTAAATGTGTATATTAGAAAAATAGGGGCTGAAATTTAATGAATTAAGAATCTATTACAAGAGGATAGAAAAAACCCAGCAAAATAAATTCAAAAGAGGAAGAAAATAATAAAGATAAGAACAGGAACTAATTAAATAGAAAACACAATAAAGAGGACAAACTCTGCCAAAGTTGTTTCTTCAAGAAGTTTAATTAAACTGTCAAAATTCTATTATTACTGAATGTGAGTGTGTGTGTGTGTGTGTGTGCGCGCACACGCGTGTGTGACAGAAAGAGAGAGGGAATTAAATTATTACTATCAGGAATGAAGAGGGACATATTACTAGATGTATTAAAAAGTTAATAAGAAAATATAAACAATTTTATGCTGATAAATTTGAAATTTTAGACAAATTTCTAGAAAAAATTCATCATATTAAAATTGACTAGAGAAGAAATAGAAAACTAAAATAGTTCTCACATAGTTCTTCTAAGGAATTTGAATCACTAAAGAATTTTCCACACCAAAAAAATCTCCAGATCTGTATGACTCCAAATGTGAGTTCTATCAAATATTCGAAGAAGTTCTTATCTTCTTAAACATAATTTTACGTACGAAAAAGATTCCCCAAATAATTTTTTTTTTTTTTTTTTTTTTTTTTTTTTTT
>NC_041223.1:33299268-33302263 GCF_002837175.3 Physeter macrocephalus | reverse complement strand
CCTCTCCCGTTGCGGAGCACAGGCCCCGGACGCGCAGGCTCAGCGGCCATGGCTCACGGGCCCAGCCGCTCCGCGGCATGTGGGATCCTCTCGGACCGAGGCACGAACCCGTGTCCCCTGCATCGGCAGGCGGACTCTCAACCACTGCGCCACCAGGGAAGCCCCCCCCAAATCATTTTAGTAGGCTAACATAACCTTCATAGAAAAACCTGACCAGCACACTACCAGAAAGGAAAATTAAAGGTCAATTCCACTCACGAACATAGTTACAAAATCTTTAAAAAGATAACAGATATGAATAAGTTAGACTTAACCCACTAAAGTTGGACTTGTTTAACACTAGGAAATAAATTAATGCAATTTATCACAAACAACAGATTGAAGGATAAAAATCTTATGAGCATTTCAACAGATTAAAAATATTTAATTAAATTCAACATCCATTTATGATTTTTAAAAAAATATTGTCCTGACAAACTAGTAATAGAAGTGAAAATCACTAATCCAATAGAGGGTATCTACCAAACCCTGCAGCAAAAATCCCTAATCATGGAAAGTTAATATCTTTCTCTTTAATATTGGAAATTCTATGAGAATGCCTGTTAGCACTTCTTTTCAGCATTTTATTAGAGATCTTAACCAGTACAAGTAGACAAAAATGAAATTAAATGTATAAGTATTAGAAAGAATGAACATCACTGTCATTTTCAGAAAATATAGTTGGGTAAACAAAGTCAAAATAATCTGGATACAAATTATTAAAATTAATAATAGAATGTAGAATGATTGATGAATATGCAAAATTGTGTGCTATATAACTATATATCTGCAATAATCATACCGAAGTGAAATTAAAATATATCACTTAAATAATACAAAACTGGAAGTATTTAGAATTAAATATATTAAAACACGTATGCACTCTCTCAAAGAAACTTATAGAACATTATTGAACACAATTGCTTCATGAAGGAACACCTACTGGTTAAATTTTTGATAATTTGAGCACAAAATGAAAAATGACATAATGGACTATAATGGATGGCATTAAAAAAAAAGAATCCATGAGTTCATGCTGATAGCAAAAACATTAAAAGGAGGATGGGGAGAAGGGAAAGCTCTTCACAAAAGAATGCCACCTAATAAAAAATGAATGATGGAATTTCAAATCACTGTTTTGCAACCTCTATAGTAATAATTGATCATTAATGGATGCTAAAATCATTAGATGAAAGATTATAGGGAACAGGTTGTGCATACAATCTGATAATGTCATCCAGTAGGTTATTTTATTAATTTCGAAGGAAAAAGGGACCTTTTCAAAGGTGAAATCTGGCAGACATCACCTTAATGAGGAGATCAAACTTAACATCATCAATAATGAGACATCAGATCAAGTGTGTCCTGAAGTGAGCACTGAGCAGGGAACAGTACCTTTCATCCAGTACATCTGCCAAAAACTTTAACCAAAATCTACTCATGAGGAAAGAATAACCTAACCAAGTTAAAGATTTACAAAACAATTGGCCCACGTTCTTCAAAAATGTCAATGTCATGAAAGACCAAAAAAAAAAGAGAGAGAACTGGAGAACTGCTGCTTTAGACTGATGAGACTAAAGATACTTGTTGGGACTTCCCTGGTGGTGCAGTTGTTAAGAATCTGCCTGCCAGTTCAGGGGACACAAGCTTGATCCCTGGTCTGGGAAGATCCCACATGCCGCGGAGCAGCAAAGCCCATGCGCCACAACTACTGAGCTTGCACTCTAGAGCCTGTAAGCCACAACTACTGAGCCCGCACGCCACAACTACTGAAGCCCGTGTGCCTGGAGCCTGTGCTCCACAACAAGAGAAGTCACCGCAATGAGAAGCCCGTGCACAGCAATGAAGACCCAACGCAGCCATAAATAAATAAATAAATAAATAATAAAGATACGTGTCAACTAAATACTTTGAATGATTGTTTCTGAATTTTAAAAAAATGCCCAAGTATATAGGGTATATAGTTCTAGGCTTGACCAGAGAATCAGAGCCACTCTGAGTGATTTATTATGGGGATTATGTCTTGTGCAATTATGGGAGCTAGTAGAGCTCCCATAATTGCAGGCCATTGCCTCTGGGTCTAGCATTAAGCCAAAAATTGTTTTAGGTCAGCCAGTCCAACAATCAGGAAAAGAAAGATATGGACAGTAGCAAACCCGAACCTGAGTCTGTTTCTCACCACCTCCAATCTCAGTATGATGGGAGACCAGCAAGAGAAGCTAGCCCCTTCACCATGGAGCTGTACATGCATTTGGCTAGGACTTGGAGATGATGAAGGAGGAGAGCTGGCAGGAGATGAAAGGGCAGCAGGTCCAAGTGTTGTCATATACCAACAAGGTGAGTTAGCAGAGCAGTAACAATGTGTGTGAATTGCCACAATGCCTGGTACCCAGCACCACTAACCTTACAAATAGCTGCAACTTCACATCTACCTTCCAAGTCTCATTCAGGGTCTTCTTATGGACAATGCTAAATCAGAACCACACAGAAAAGGGAATTCTGAGAAATGTAGTTAAAAGTGTACAAAGCTACCACAAGCTACCCTTTACCAAAGTGGCATCCATACATATCTCCTTTGATCATACTTATCTTACAAATAAAGACAATAACAAAACCATGCTTCTGCCTAACCTGCTGCAAATATTCTCCATGCAACAAAAAGACATGCGGGCTCTTTTTCCCAAAAGTTGATGCAAAGCCCTTTCTCCGTCTTTCAGTGATATTCATACCTCTTCTAGCTGAGCCACACTCTCCCTTTGAAATTCTATAATTTAGTCCTGAGATGTAAGGTTAATTACTATCAGCACATCTTATTTTATTTTATTTTATTTTATTTATTTATTTATTTTTTGTGGTATGCGGGCCTCCCTTTGCTGCGGCCTCTCCCGTTGTGGAGCACAGGCTCCGGACGCGCAGGCTCAGCGGCCATGGCTCACGGGCCCAGCCGCTCCGCGGC
>NC_041223.1:33290680-33299136 GCF_002837175.3 Physeter macrocephalus | reverse complement strand
CATCGGCAGGCGGACGCGCAACCACTGCGCCACCAGGGAAGCCCAACACATCTTATTTTAGATGACAGGGGAGTGCTAGAGGGAAAGAAAAAATTAAAGTAAGGAAGAAATACTTAAAACTACTACAGTCCTTGTTTCTGCAACTGTCACATGGTCATGGCTGGTAGGTATAACTACCTTCTTCTGCGACCCATGCTCTCTCCCTTTTGCCCTCAGCAAGCACCTCAGATGGGCATGGCTTCTTGCCTCGAGGAGTGACTCAAACCTTCATTCCTAAAGGGTCTGGGCCATCAGTAGTCCAGCCTGTATTGTGGGTCGATGGAGTTTTCCATTGACTTAATCACAGGATATGGAAGTACTAAGAGGCATCCCTGGAGGATCTCCTGCATTCTAGACATACTCTTTGTTACACCTGTGGTGTAGTAGAGCAGTCCTTGATAGTCAGGATCAATCACCACAGCCATATAGTAACCCCAAGCCCTGAGATTAATGGGTGTCCTCTGCATTTGTGACATAAAGATGTTAGCAAGAACAGTATTAATCAGTTTTATGGGTGAAAGCATTAAGGAGTGAGTGGTGGCAAAGGAAATGGAAACTGTGGGTAAAGAAAACGTTTTTAAGAAGTTTGATGGGAAGGGGCAGAGAGAGATAGCCATAGCTGGAGAGCGATATGAAGCCAAGGGAAATTGGACTGTGTGTTTATGTGACTGTGGAAAAGTTTTCTTCAGTTCTAGGGGTGGTAATGTTGCTGGTTTCTGGCTCCTCTAACATCTGTCTTATGTCTCTTAACCTTGCTGAAATCTCTGTAATTGTTCTCATTAAAAGTCTCTTCATTAGAACCATTTGGAATATACCAGGTATCTTCTGCTTGTCCTTCAGGAATAACACTCCACCTTTCCCCACCATGTTTTGTGCCCCAAGAAGCTGGAAATAACAGCAGGAAATCAAGAGTAAGAGAAAAGGGAAACCATGGTATTTATTCCCTGTCTCTAGCTACCAAGTTGTCTCAAGTTGCTACCTACCAGGTTGTCTCAAACAAGTGCCTTTTTCCCCCCAAAGGAGTTAGGTCCTGTCAGGAAGTTCACACTTTCATGCAGAGTACTGTCTCCCCTTGTCCCTTTAGACCTGGAGTGTGGCAGGCTTCTGATTTCTTTAAGTTTCAGGCTGTTGTTCCATCCCTTCCTGTTTTTCCTAAACCTTGCCCACATCTTTGCCTATAGTCCCTTTATTAAACTCTCTGCAAATGACTCAGTGTGATTGTGCCATCTATTACCTGCCAGGACCCTGACTGGTAAATGATGTGAGGCTCCCCCATTACCACATCAGATGATGCCTCTCCAGTTGAGCTGTCTGTGCATGTTCATTTATTTCCGTGCAAAGGATTGTGCTTGTTATTCTCATCCTTGTCTCTCTCACTAAGCAATCATGACTTGATCAAACTCAGAGAATGCATACCTATGGGAAGAAGGGGGAGACGGGGCAGCTCTGCCACGTGAGATTTCTCCTAAGGCAAGGTTGTGGTCCTTCATTATGCACTGGTCTGGATATGACTCTGTGTGACACCTTGGTGCTCTATCTGCTCTGCTGTGCTGAAGGGAGGGTGTTCTAGACCTCAGGTCTGTGTTGGATGGCCATATCCTGTTGCTGTGCTGACAATTCTTCATCTCTTATCTACAACTGCTTGAGATTCACCCTTAACCTAGTCAACAGTTGGAGAATGAAGCCATGGTGTGTAGTGGTGGGAGCATGGAAGTCAGGTACACCTGGGTGTGAGTTCTAACTCTCACTTACCGTGTAATTGCTCACAACAGCCTCACACCCACACTAATGCTAACTCTACTGAAACAGAAGGATGTCCCTCTGTAACAGGCAGGTCACAGTTTCCTTATATTCAGGAATGACTTCTTTCTTTGGGGGTTTTCTTTGAGCTATCTCTGTTCTGTTGTAGTTGGGGGGTGTTTATAGGCCAGTCTAAGTTTGCGAGGGAAGAAGACAGCTTCCAGGTAGAATATTCCTTGAAAGCATGTCTTCCTGTTGGCAAAAATCATTGATTCTGTGATACTTCCTGTGTTACACTGTGGAACACCATCCTCTGCCTGAAGCAACCTAAGTCGTGGCTGATTAACATTCACACACACAATCCAAGGGCTGCATTGAAACCAAGACTCAGGGTGTTAAAGAATGTATGTCACATAGGGGCCTTTCTAACGTACGCTTTTCTACATTAAAAAAAATCACAAATACAGTGCGTCCTGGATGACATTGCAGAAACACAGCCCACACACATCTGAAAGGCTGCCTGGTGAAAAAGTACAGCTAGTGTTGCCTATTTCAAGTCTCATCTGAATTCTGACTCTGCCTCTTGTAAACCATGGTTCAAAAAAGGATGTCTTCCATTGCATAATGTACCACATCTCCTTTATCCATTCATCTGTCGATGACATTTAGGTTGCTTCCATGTCCTGGCTATTGTGAATAGTGCTGCAATGAACATTGGGGTGCATGTGTCTTTTTGAATTATGGTTTTCTCAGGGTATATGCCCAGAAGTGGGATTGCTGGGTCATATGGTAGTTCTACTTTTAGTTTTCAAAGGAACCTCCATACTGTTCTCCATAGTGGCTGTATCAATTTACATTCCCACCAACAGTGCAAGAGGGTTTGCAGCCATAAAAAGGAATGAAATTGGGTCATTTGCAGAGATGTGGATGGACCTAGAGTCTGTCATACAGAGTGAAGTAAGTCAGAAAGAGAAAAACAAATATCGTATGTTAACGCATTTATGTGGAATCTAGAAAAATGATACTGATGAGCCAATTTGGAGGGCAGGAATAAAGATGCAGACCTAGAAAACAGATGTGTGGACACGGGAGGAGGGTGAATTGGGAGATTAGGATTGACATATATACACTACCACGTGTAAAATAGGTAGCTAGTGGGAACCTGCTGTATAGCACAGGGAGATCAGCTCGATGCTCTGTGATGACCTAGATGGGTAGGATGGGGGGTGGGGGTGGGAGGTCCAAGAGGGAGGGGATATATGTATACATATATTTGATTCACTTCGATGTACAGCAGAAACTAACATAAAATTGTAAAGCAACTATGCCCCACCCCCAAAAGGATGTCTTTCCCTCTGATCCTTGGAAATTCATGTGTATCAATTAGTATTTATTTGGCTGCAAAAAGCAGGACATTCTCGTGGTAGCTTTCACATTCAGGAGCTCAGTTTTCTCACCTAACAAGAAGGCTGGTCCAGGAAGTTGCAACTGATTGATGAGGCTGACTGGGACCCAAACTTAAACTTTTCGTCCTGCCATACTTAGCTTGTAACTTTAATAAGCACAATTGCAAAATGATTGCTGTGACCAGGCAACATATCTGCATAGCCAGCAGGAAGAAGGAGGAAGGGGCAGAAAGCCAAGAGAGCAGGCCCTCTGAGTCTCTCCAAATGACTTCTGATTATACTTCATTGTATAAAGTGGGATACATGGCCAGCCCTTGCTGCAAGAGAATCTAGGAAGGTATTTTTTAACAGTACATTGCCATCATGACATAATTGGGGTTCTATCACTAAAGAAGAAGAGAAAAGGTTGGGTAGGCAACTGGCAGTATCTGACACATAGTAAATTTTTTTCTTTCTTCCTACTATATATTCCCTTGCATTTTCTGATGTAGTCACTGTCTCGCCCTAGAAGTACATTTTATATACCCAGACCTAAAGGGTTTACTCTCAGCTGTGGTAGTACATGTAGGATATTTGTTTGGGGGTGGGGTGGGGTTGGACACTCAGTTATAACCTGAATCAAGGTATTTCTTTTTCTGACAATTTATTTTCTTTATTTCTGCCCCCACCAAGTTTATTGTATTTACCTTTATTGTCATTATAAAGTTATAGAAATATTACAAAACATTTAGGAAATAGAGAAAATAAAAGGATAATAACTAATAGTTTTACTACTCTAATATTTCCACTGTTAATATGCTTATATAGTTCTTGCTGTTATTTTACTAGGCATTTTTTATCATAGTATTCATTAAATTTCATACTCTGATTTTACAATTATCAAATTATAAGTATTATTCTATGTTATTAGAACAATAATGTCATGATATCATAAATTATACATATATACATATATGTTTAGTAATACGTACATATGACTAAATGGTAAAAACCAGTACATTCCATCTTATAGGATTGTTGACATCCAAATAAGATCAAAATAATAGCTACCACTTAGTGAGCACTTACGGTATGCCAGGCATGGTCTGAGCACCACTTCAAATACATTATCTCATTTATTCCTTACAGCACCCTATGAACAAGGTGTTACTATCATCCCATGCACAAGTAAGGAAACTGAGGCTCAGAGATGGTTAAGTGACCTTTGAAAAATTACACAGCTAGTGTTCATTTTTTTATCGGAGTATGGTTGATTTACAAGGTTGTGTAACTTTCTGATGTACAGCAAAGTGAATCAGTTATTCATATACATATATCCACTCTTTTTTAGATTCTTTTTCCATATAGGTCATTCCATTTCATTTTTTGAATAATAATATGTCTAATAATAATGTATAATTCTGAAAATATAACATTAATGCTATCTCCAGTCTAATGTCTCTGTGTTTCCCGGCTTCAATTTTATTATAGAAATCTTACTTTGAAGCAGGACTCATTATTCTACTAGAAAAATCTTACCGTGAGAGGCAAAACATATCAATGTAGTCACATGTAAAATGTCAATTTGAAAATTATCCTGTCGGGTTAATGAATTATGTCTGTTTTATCTGAACCATCTATTTTATTCAAATTGCTGCTACTTTACTCTGACGCATAAACAAGCTTTTTAGAAACAAATTCTTATATATCTGACAATTCTCTGCATCTCAGCTTAATCATGTCACAGTTTCCTGCTTATTTTGTGGTATTTATTAAAATAATGATTATCCATATCAAAGTTTAAATAGTTTTGCCTTCTCCTTTTAAGACATAATCATAGGTGTATTTGGAGTAGGGAAGCTTTGATGACCTACCACTCTTTTCAGAAAAGACAGAAAAGTGAGAAAAGTCAGAGTAGCTTAGGATTTTCTTAATTCTTAATGCCATAAAGCAGCAAAGTACTAAATGATTTTCATGGGAATTTATCAGTATATTGATTTAATACTTTTCTTTACCTTTTTCTTGTACCAGGAAAGCTCACCTAAGAAGATACCTCAATGTTCTTATTCAAAGTGATTAAACCGGAAAAAAATTAGGGGGCTCTTCCTGATCTTGCATTGAACTAAAACAATGAAACCAAAAATGTGTTTAGTTTTTATTTTTAATAGGTCATACATTCAAATGAGTTTTAAAAATGAGGAAAGAAAAGTTTAACAAAGTGTACGCTGAGATTTTTTACCACCTTCTCATCATCTACCTCACACTCTACTCCCCAATGCCCCCGCCACCCCCATGGTTAACTACTTGTATCAACTGCTGATATTATTTCTTCCATTTCTTATATAAAATGTGGCCCTCTTCTGCACCTTGAGTTTTACACTTAACAATATCTCCTGGATATCTTTCTTTACCAGTGCATCTCCTGCTTCCTCATTGTTTTTTACAGATACCTAATATTCCATTGTGTGTATGTACCATAGTTTAATTAACCATTCCTCTGCTGATAGATAACTTGAGTTGTTTCCAATCTTTTCCTTTTACAAACAAAGCAATATTGAATAACCTTGGACATAAATCATTTTGATGTGTGCAGATGTGTCAGTAAGATACATTCCCAGAAGTAAGATTGCTGGGTCAAAGGGTAAATACATTTGTAACTATGAAAAATACTGTCAAAACGTCCTTTATGGGGGTTGTATCTTGTGTCCTTCAGCTAGTAGTGTATGAAAATACCTATCACCCCGTAGCCTAGGAAGCAGAATGTTGTTCAACTTTTTGATTATTGCCAAGCTGATAATTGAAAAAATGATGTTGGCTAGTATAGTCTGGTTTTAATTCACTGTGCTATTTTGAATCACACAAAAGAGCTTTGGTGTTTTTTTAATGTAATCTGTGTCTTTGCCACACACAGTCGTCAGGTCTTAAGTCACAAAATCAGTGCTGTAGGTGGAACTGTGTTAATGAGGATTTCCAGGATTTGTATTGTTGGCCCTTTAGTATATAAGGTATTGGTGTGGTGGTGAGAGCCCTTGAACATACGCCAGGAGAAAGATGCAGGAGCAAGGAGTCAAGCCCTGGATCTGCCAGTAACTGATCATGTGCTTTGAGCCAATCACTGAATCACTAGGAGTTCAGTAGCCTCATGTGGTAGGAGTATCGGTAAGCAGAATAATGGGATGGAGAGAAACAAAGTTTTGATGACTGTTACCAAGGAGGGGGCATTGTGGGAGAAGACACCGATTTGAGACAGCAAAAATATGCCTGGCTGAAACCAACAATTGGAAATACGGACTAGTGATGATCTCGGGGGAGGAAACAGACATACTCTGTTGGAACTCCGTTTCAGTTCCAATGTGGTGAGATGTTCAGATGGACCCTGTGATACCAAATTCTGGTTACATTGGGGCCAAGCCAGTGTTGAAGTTAAAAAGGGATTGGTGTTTGTAAACACTTAACTTCGAAATCTATGATTAGATACAAATGAAATTTATTTTATTTTGGAGATCATACACATCTTATGACAATAATTTGAATTAAATTTAAATTCCAAGATAGTCTGCTTAAAATCACATGTTAGATTTGTGGGCATTGATAATTATCAAATAATTATTCCCTGGTTGCCAATTGTTTCCTTGAAACATTTAGCAGAGCGTAGAGTATAATCCTGTTTTACTTGAACCTTATTTCCTTATTCATATATATTTATATAGAATAATGTTGAAAAGACTATACACTAAAAAGCATATAGGCTTCCAAACCCATTTTATCTAGGCTGTAATTTACAAGTAATTTTAGTTTTTGCTTGCTTCTATGTATTTCTATAATTTTTCTACATCGAATATTTGAATATTTGTTATCTTTGAAAATAATTTTATAAAGTCAAGAAAAAATACTTTTGAGGTTAAAAATGGAGCCAGGGGAGAATTTCATTGTTAAAAGTTCAAAGAAGCTCTCATATCTAGAGAAAAACAAATATCGTATATTAATGCATATATGTGGAACCTAGAAAAATGGTACAGATGAACCGGTTTGCAGGGCAGAAATTGAGACACAGATGTTAGAGAACAAACGTATGGACACCAAGGGGGGAAGGCGGCAGGGGGTGGGGATGGTGGTGTGATGAATCGGGCGATTGGGATTGACATGTATACACTGATGTGTATAAAATGGATTACTAATAAGAACCTGCTGTATAAAAAAATGAAAAAGTTCAAAGAAGCTCTCATATCTAGTCAGTGCTCTTCAACCAACCGGAGGCATTTTAGATGAAGTAGGGTAACAATTGCTAAGTCCTTTTTCCCTTTATTAGGAATCTATCTGAACACTATCTGCAGTATAATTCTTTCCTTGCTTTACATTTTTTATTTGAAGTAAAAATAAAGGAAGTCATAGAGCTTGAAGGTGAAAAAGCCTTTCAGTATGCCTATTTGGTACGTAAACATAATATTTCAACCACTTTGTTTTATTCCTCTCATGATTTCCAATAGATATAAAAGGTCTTAGTTCAATTTTCCATTGTATTGTAATGTTATTTTCACAGGACGCTGTTCACAGTATCTTTTTAACTGGTCTCTGGGCAATCCATCTGACATAGAACCAGATTAATATATTCCCAACACACAACTTTCATTATGTAACTTTCCTGCTCTAAAATCTTCAGTAGTTTCTGTAATTTGTAGTCATGATTTTTAAGCCTTTAAATAGTAGAACACCTTTTCCCCAAAGGAAACATTATGTGGGATCCCCATGTTAAAAAAAAGATAAAGATAATATTTTATGAGAACTTACGGTAAAGTCATTCAATAAAAACCATGAGGCTATTTTGATGCACACAAAAAGAAAGTCTGAGTGTTATGGTTGACACTGAACGTCTTCAGATTTCAAAATGTTTCTGTAGTTTATTTTGGTTGCATCAAACCGAGAAAAATGTCCATTTATTTTTTAAAAAAGGTAGATGCTGTTAATAAAAGTCTTTTTAATAACAACGAATTGAGAGACCTTCAAGATGGCAGAAGAGTAAGACGTGGTGATCGCCTTCCTCCCCACAAATACATCAGAAATACATCTACACGTGGAACAACTCCTACAGAACACTTACTGAACGCTGGCAGAAGACCTCAGACTTCCCAAAAGGCAAGAAACTCCCCACTTACCTGGGTAGGGCAAAAGAAAAAAGAAAAAACAGAGACAAAAGAATAGGGACGGGACCGGCACCACTGGGAGGGAGCTGTGAAGGAGGAAAGGTTTCCACACACTAGAAGCCCCTTCATGGGCGGAGGCTGCGGCGGGCGG
>NC_041223.1:33287450-33290661 GCF_002837175.3 Physeter macrocephalus | reverse complement strand
GTGCCGACCAGCACTCACCAGCCCGAGAGGCTTGTCTGCTCACCTGCCGGGGCGGGCGGGGGTCTGGGAGCTGATGCTCGGACTTCGGTCGGAAGCAGGGAGAGGGCTGGGGTTGGCGGCGTGAATACAGCCTGAAGGGGTTAGTGCACCACCGGCTAGCCAGGAGGGAGTCCGGGAAAAAGTCTCGAGCTGCCTAAGAGGCAAGATACCATTGTTTCAGGGTGCGCGAGTAGAGGAGATTCAGAGTGCTGCCTAAAGGAGCTCCAGAGACGGGCGCGAGTGCCGGCTATCAGCGCGGACCCCAGAGACGGGCATGAGACGCTAAGGCTGCTGCTGCCGCCACCAAGGAGCCTGTGTGCGAGCACAGGTCACTCTCCACACCTCCCCTCCTGGGAGCCTGTGCAGCCCGCCACTGCCAGGATCCCGTGATCCAGGGACAACTTCCCCGGGAGAACACACGGCGCGCCTCAGGCTGCTGCAATGTCATGCCGGCCTCTGCCGCCGCAGGCTCGCCCTGCATCCGTACCCCTCCCTTCACCCGTCCTGAGTGAGCCAGAGCCCCCGAATCAGATGCTCCTTTAACTCCGTCCTGTCTGAGCGAAGAAAAGACGCCCTCAGGCAACCTACACACAGAGGTGGGGCCAAATCCAAAACTGAACACTGGGAGCTGTGCGAACAAAGAAGAGAAAGGGAAATCTCTCCCAGCAGCCTCAGGAGCGGCGGATTAAATCTCCACGGTCAACTTGATGTATCCTACATCTCTGGAATACCTGAATAGACAATGAATCATCCCAAAATCGAGGCAGTGTACTTTGGGAGCAACGATATATATATATTTTTTCCTTTTTCTCTTTTTGTGAGTGTCAATGTGTATGCCTCTTTGTGTGATTTTGTCTGTATAGCTTTGCTTTTACCATTTGTCCTAGGGTTCTGCTGTCTGTTTTTTTCTTTTTTCTCTTTTTTTTTTTAAAGTATAGTTTTTACCGCTTGTTATCATTGGTGGATTTGTTTTTTGGATTGGCTGCTCTCTTCTTTCTTTCTTTCTTTTCATTTTTTAATTACATTTTAATTTTTAATATTTTTTTATTTTAATAACTTTTATTTTATTTTTTTCTTTCTTCCTTTCTTTCTTGCCCCTTTTTCTTCTGAGCCGTGTGGCTGACAGGGTCTTGGTGCTCTGGCCAGGTGTCAGGCCTGAGCCTCTGAGGTGGAAGAGCCGAGTTCAGGACATTTGTCCACCAGAGACCTCCCAGCTCCATGTAATATCATATGGCAAAAGCTCTCCCAGAGATCTCCATCTCAATGCTAAGACCCAGCTCCACTCAACAACCAGCAAGCTACAGTGCTGGACACCCTATGCCAAACAACTAGGAACACAGGAACACAACCCCACCCATTAGCAGAGAGGCTGCCTAAAATCATAATAAGGTCACAGACACCCCAAAACGCACCACCAGATGCGGTCCTGCCCACCAGAAAGACAAGATGCAGCCTCATCCACCAGAACACAGGCACTAGTCCCCTCCACCAGGAAGCCTACACAACCCACTGAACCAACCTTAGCCACTAGGGGCAGACACCGAAAACAATGGGAACTATGAACCTGCAGCCTGCGAAAAGGAGACCCAAAACACAGTAAGTTAAAAAAAATGAGAAGACAGAGAAAGACACAGCAGATGAAGGAGCTAGGTAAAAACCCACCAGACCAAACAAATGAAGAGGAAATATGCAGTCTACCTGCAAAAGAATTCAGAGTAATGATAGTAAAGATGATCCAAAATCTTGGAAATAGCATGGGAAAAATACAAGAAACGTTTAACAAGGACCTAGAAGAACTAAAGAGCAAACAAACAATGACAAACAACACAATAAATGAAATTAAAAATTCTCTAGAAGGAATCAATGGCAGAATAACTGAGGCAGAAGAATGGATAAGTGACCTGGAGGATAAAATAGTGGAGATAACTACCGCAGAGCAGAATAAAGAAAAAAAGAATGGAAAGAAATGAGGACAGTCTCAGAGACCTCTGGGACAACATTAAATGCACCAATATTCGAATTATAGGGGTCCCAGAAGAAGAGAAAAAGAAAGGGACTGAGAAAATATTTGAAGAGATTATACTTGAAAACTTCCCTAACATGGGAAAGGAAATAGTTAGTCAAGTCCAGGAAGCTCAGAGAGTGCCATACAGGAAAAATCCAAGGAGAAAAACACCAAGACACATGTTAATCAAACTACCAAAAGTTAAATACAAAGAAAAAATATTAAAAGCAGCAAGGGAAAAGCAACAAATTAAATACAAGGGAATCTGCATAAGGTTAACAGCTGATCTTTCAGCAGAAACACTGCAAGCCAGAAGGGAGTGGCAGGACATATTTAAACTGATGAAAGGGAAAAACCTACAACTAAGATTACTCTACCCAGCAAGGATCTGACTGAGATTCAACAGAGAAATTAAAACCTTTACAGACAAGCAAAAGTTAGCACCACCAAACCAGCTTTACAACAAATACGAAAAGAACTTCTCTAGGCAGGAAACACAAGAGAAGGAAAAGACCTACAAAAACAAACCCAAAACAATTAAGAAAATGGTAATAGGAACATACATATAGATAATTACCTTAAATGTAAATGGATTAAACGGTCCAACCAAAAGACATAGACAGGCTAAATGGATACAAAAACAAGACCTGTATATATGCTGTCTATAAGAGGCCCACTTCAGACATAGGGACACATACAGACTGAAAGTGTGGGGATGGAAAAAGATATTCCATGCAAATGGAAATCAACAGAAAGTAGCAATTCTCATATGAAACAAAATAGACTTTAAAATAAAGACTATTACAAGAGGCAAAGAAGGACACTACATAATGATCAAGGGATCAATCCAACAAAAAGATATAACAATTGTAAATATTTATGCACCCAACATAGGAGCACCTCAATACATAGGGCAAATACTAACAGCCATAAAAGGGGAAATTGACAGTAACACAATCATAGTTGGGGACTTTAACACACCACTTTCACTAACGGACAGATCATCCAAAATGAACATATAGAAGGAAATCCAAGCTTTAAATGATACATTAAAAAATATGGACTAGGCTTCCCTAGTGGTGCAGTGGTTGAGAGTCCGCCTGCTGATGCAGGGGACACAGGTTCGTGCCCCGGTCCGGGAAGATCCCACATGCCGCTGAGCGGCTG
>NC_041223.1:33286076-33287401 GCF_002837175.3 Physeter macrocephalus | reverse complement strand
GAGCCTGTGCTCTGCAACGGGAGAGGCCACAACAGTGAGAGGCCCATGTAAAGCAAAAAAAAAAAAAAAAAAAAAAAGAGATGGACTTAATTGATATTTATAAGACAGTCCATCCAAAACCAACAGATTACACTTTCTTCTCAAGTGCTCATGGAACATTCTCCAGGATAGATCATATCTTGGTAGACAAATTAAGCCTTGGTAAATTAAAGAAAATTGAAATCGTATCAAGTATATTTTCCAAACACAACCCTATGAGACTTGATGTCAATTACAGGGAAAAAAATGTAAAAAATACAAACACATGGATGCTAAACAATACACTACTTAATAACCAAGTGATCACTGAAGAAATCAAAGAGGAAATCAAAAAATACCTAGAAAAAGAGGACAATGAAAACACGACGACACAAAACCTATGGGATGCAGGAAAAGCAGTTCTAAGAGGGAAGTTTATAACAATACAACCCTACCTAAAGAAACAAGAAACATCTCAAATAAACAACCTAACCTTACACCTAAAGCAATTAGAGAAAGAAGAACAAAAAAACCCCAAAGTTAGCTGAAGGAAAGAAATCATAAAGATCAGATCAGAAATAAATTAAAAAAGACATAACAAGAAACATCTCAAATAAACAACCTAACCTTACACCTAAAGCAATTAGAGAAAGAAGAACAAAAAACCCCCAAAGTTAGCTGAAGGAAAGAAATCATAAAGATCAGATCAGAAATAAATAAAAAAAGACATGAAGGACACAATAGCAAAGATCAATCAAACTAAAAGCTGGTTCTTTGAGAAGATAAGCAAAATTGATAAACCACTAGCCAGACTCATCAAGAAAATAAGGGAGAAGACTCAAATCAATAGAATTAGTTACTACAAGCAACTACATGCCAATAAAATGGACAACCTGAAAGAAATGGATAAATTTTTAGAAAAGCACAACCTTCCAAGACTGAACCAGGAAGAAATAGAAAATACAATCAGACCAATCACAAACAGTGAAATTGAAACTGTGATTAAAAATCTTTCAACAAACAAAAGCCCAGGACCAGATGGCTTCACAGAAGAATTCTATCCAACATTTAGAGAAGAGCTAACACCTATCCTTCTCAAACTCTACTAAAATATAACAGAGGGAGGAAAACTCCCAAAATCATTCTATGAGGCCACCATCACCCTGATACCAAAACCAAAGATGTCACAAAGAAAGAAAATTACAGGCCAATATCACTGATTAACACAGAGGCAAAAATCTTCAACAAAATACTAGCAAACAGAATCTAACAGCACATTAAAAGGATCATACACCATGATCAAGTGG
>NC_041223.1:33284408-33286066 GCF_002837175.3 Physeter macrocephalus | reverse complement strand
CCATATATGACAAACCCACAGCCAGCATTGTTCTCAATGGTGAAAAACTGAAACCATTTCCACTAAGATCAGGAACAAGACAAGGTTGCCCACTCTCACCACTCTTATTCAACATAGTTTTGGAAGTTCTAGCCACAGCAATCAGAGAAGAAAAAGAAATAAAAGGAATCCAAATAGGAAAAGAAGAAGTAAAGCTGTCACTGTTTGCAGATGACATGATACTATACATAGAGAATCCTAAGGAGGCTACCAGGAAACTACTAGAGCTAATCAATGAATTTGGTAAAGTAGCAGGATACAAAATTAATGCACAGAAATCTCTGGCATTCTTATACACTAATGATGAAAAATCTGAGAGTGAAATTAAGAAAACACTCCCATTTACCATTGCAACAAAAAGAATAAAATATCTAGGAATAAACCTACCTAAGGAGACAAAAGACCTGTATACAGTAAATTATAAGACACTGATGAAAGAAATTAAAGATGATACAAATAGGTGGAGAAATATACCATGTTCTTGGATTGGAAGAATCAACATTGTGAAAATGACTCTACTACCCAAAGCAATCTACAGATTCAATGTGATCCCTATCAAATTACCACTGGCATTTTTTACAGAACTAGAAAAAAAATTTCACAATTTGTATGGAAACACAAAAGACCCCGAATAGCCAAAGCAATCTTGAGAACGAAAAATGGAGCTGGAGGAATCAGGCTCCCTGACTTCATACTATACTACAAAGCTACAGTAATCCAGACAATATGGTACTGCCACAAACACATCAATCTAGATCAATGGGACAGGATAGAAAGCCCAGAGATAAACCCACACACATATGGTCACCTTATCTTTGATAAAGGAGGCAAGAATATGCAATGGAGAAAAGACAGCCTCTTCAGTAATTGGTGCTGGGAAAACTGGACAGCTACATGTAAAAGAATGAAATTAGAACACTCCCTAACACCATACACAAAAATAAACTCAAAATGGATTAAAGACCTAAATGTAAGGCCAAACACTCTAAAAACTCTTGGAGGAAAACATAGGCAGAACACTCTATCACACAAATCACAGCAAGATCCTTTTTGACCCACCTCCTAGAGAAATGGAAATAAAAACAAAAATAAACATATGGGACCTAATGAAACTTAAAAGCTTTTACACAGCAAAGTAAACCATAAAAGAAACGAAAAGACAACCCTCAGAATGGGAGAAAATATTTGCAAATGAAGCAACTGACAAAGGCTTTAATCTCCAAAATTTACAAGGAGCTCATGCAGCTTAATAGCAAAAAAACAAACAACCCAATCCAAAAATGGGCAGAAGACCTAAATAGACATTTCTCCAAAGAAGATATGCAGATTGCCAGCAAACACATGAAAGAATGCTCAACATGTCTAATCATTAGAGAAATGCAAGTCAAAACTACAATGAGGTATCACCTCATACCAGCCAGAATGGCCATCATCAAAAAATCTACAAACAATAAATGCTGGAGAGGGTGTGGAGAAAAGGGAACCCTCTTGCAGTGTTGGTGGGAATGTAAATTGATACAGTCACTATGGAGAACAGTATGGAGGTTCCTTAAAAAATTAATAATAGAACTACCATACGACCCAGCAATCGCACTACTGGGCATATATCCGGAGAAGAC
>NC_041223.1:33279602-33284374 GCF_002837175.3 Physeter macrocephalus | reverse complement strand
GAGCGGCTGGGCCCGTGAGCCATGGCCGCTGAGCCTGTGCGTCCGGAGCCTGTGCTCCGCAACGGGAGAGGCCACAACAGAGAGAGGCCCGCATACCACAAAAAAAAAAAAAAAAAAAAGAGTCATGTACCACAACGTTCCTTGCAGCTCTGTTTACAGTAGCCAGGACATGGAAGCAACCTAAATGTCCATCGATAGAAGAATGGGTAAAGAAAATGTGGCACTTATATACAATGGAATATTACTCAGCCATAAAAGGAAATGAAATTGAGTTATTTGTAGTGAGGTGGATGGGCCTAGAGACTGTCATACAGAGTGAAGTAAGTCAGAAAGAGAAAAGCAAATACCATATGCTAACACATATATATGGAACCAAAAAACAAACCATAAAGCTTCTGAAGAACCTAGTCCCAGGACAGCAATAAAGATACAGATGTAGAGAATAGACTTGAGGACATGGTGAGGGGGAATGGTTAGCTGAGATGAAGTGAGATAGTGGCATACACATATATACACTACCAAATGTAAAATAGATAGTTAGTGGGAAGTAGCCGCATAGCCCAGGGAGATCAGCTTGGTGCTTTGTGACCACCTAGAGGGGTAGGATAGGGAGGGTGGAAGGGAAATGCAAGAGGGAGGGGATATGGGGATATATGTATATGTATAGCTGATTCACTTTGTTATAAAGCAGAAACTAACACACCATTGTAAAGCAATAATACTCCAATAAAGATGTTAAAAAAGAAAGAAAGAAAGCAAGGAGCCTAAAAAAAAATAAAATTACAACGAATCACGAATTATATCAAAAATTTACTCCAAGGTTTGCAGTGAAAGTTAATGTGTTTAGAAGTCACTGGGTCAAAATGTGATATATCATGCATTTGAGTGTGGGTGCTGTTTTGCTTGTCTGTTTCCTTGTTTGTTTCAACTACAGGACTTGAAATTCAGAAAATATATTTTTAAAATATTGAATATCAGGTTTGCCCTAAAAAGCATCTTAGTTCATGGAAGGATTTTCACCAAATGAGAGCTGGTTGCTTCTTCATAGCTTGAAAGTAGGCATTCTTTTTTCCTCCTTGACCATATGGGGATATATGTATATGTATAGCTGATTCACTTTGTTATAAAGCAGAAACTAACACACCATTGTAAAGCAATAATACTCCAATAAAGATGTTAAAAAAGAAAGAAAGAAAGCAAGGAGCCTAAAAAAAAATAAAATTACAACGAATCACGAATTATATCAAAAATTTACTCCAAGGTTTGCAGTGAAAGTTAATGTGTTTAGAAGTCACTGGGTCAAAATGTGATATATCATGCATTTGAGTGTGGGTGCTGTTTTGCTTGTCTGTTTCCTTGTTTGTTTCAACTACAGGACTTGAAATTCAGAAAATATATTTTTAAAATATTGAATATCAGGTTTGCCCTAAAAAGCATCTTAGTTCATGGAAGGATTTTCACCAAATGAGAGCTGGTTGCTTCTTCATAGCTTGAAAGTAGGCATTCTTTTTTCCTCCTTGACCCCATTCATACTGTCAGATAGCTTTTTAAAAAAACAAAAACAAAAACAGTTTTGAGTACCCAGAAAGTCTGCTGAAGTGGGAAACATTCCCCTTTGTTGATCTCTGCCAATGTAGGGAATTGTTTTTGTGATGTTCACCCCTCTCCTCACTTTGACATTGTGCAGATTTCAGTGGGGGGTTGTACCTATGGGAATATATCTTTCTTCAAAGTTTGAAGACCATTCTTTTCACTGTGCTTAGCTGGCCTTCAAATTTTCAAACTCTAGAAATCATGTCCAGAATAAATGTTAGGCTAACAGATACAAGGCTCCGAGATTGCTCCTTTAGCCTCACCTGTGTTTTTTCATTGTGCCATCCTTACACTTTGCCTGCTGGTTATTGCCAATCACAGAGCAACGCACTTTTCACATGTTGCAATATTCACTCTTATTTCCTCAGACTATATCTTTCTAATGATTTATTCCATAGGCACAGATAGCAAGTGCATTTTCATATCACTTTTCCTTTTAAAATTATTTTTACTTTTTATCATAAACATGTCACTTTTGTTACTTACACTTTTTAAAAAAATTTTTATTGGAGTACAGTTGATTTACAATGTGTTAATTTCTGGTGTATAGCTTGTTACTTACACTTTTAACACTCGTATTGCTTTTTTGCACTCATTGGTCATGATAGGGTAACTGCTGATTGAAAACATTTTAAACAAACATTCAGCAAACACACAGTAAACTCACAAGGACAGTAGTCAAGACTAAAGGGACCAGCACAACTGTTGACACTATCTGTTGATGACAGATAAAAGTGACTCACTGCTTTTCCAGACAGTAGCTCTGTGTGCACCTCCGGCAGTGTGGAAGTTACAAGTTTGTCATTGACCTTTCTTAAGAAGAAGTTTCTGTAATTAACAAGTACACTTTTAAAAAGCAATTCAGGGACTTACCTGGTGGTCCAGTGGTTAAGACTCCACACTCCCAATGCAGCGGGCACGGGTTCCATCCCTGGTTGGGGAACTAAGATCCTTCATGCCACACGGTGCAGCCTGAAAAAAAAAAAAAAGGCAATTCACATCACGCATTAGCAGGACATAACTACATGTTAGAATAAGTGTTAGCAAATTTATCCTGTGAAGGCCTAGATCTCAGACTGTGCAAGTTTCAGGGTCTTGATTTGGACTACTCAACTATGTGGCTGTAGCGCAAAAATAGCCATAGAGGATATGTAAACAAATGAGTGTGGATGTGTCCCAATAAAACTTTACTTATAAAAACAAGCAAAATGGGCCGGATTTGGCCCACAGGCTGTAGCTTGCCAAACCCTGGGTGGGAATGTAAGCAATTCTTGTTTGTATTACTGTACATTAATACATAAGTAATCAGTGGTGGATTCAAGATGGCAACAAGTTCTTTGCTACTTCTTCCTTTGAGAAGTAGAGTCTAATTCTCTTCTCCTTGAGTTGGAGATGTCCTTAATGACTTGTTTGACAAACAGAATGTGCTTGAGTGTCATTCTGGGAATCCCGAGGCCGGGTCAGAAGAAGCCTTGTAGCTTTCTCCTGGGCCTCTTCGAACGCTTGTTTTAAGGAAGCCAGCCACCATGTAACAAGACTGATGATCCTGAGACTTCCCTGAGGTAAAGTAGCCCAAGCTACAATGTGTAGAAAAAGAGAGAGAAGAACAGAATCATGTGAATTAAGAATCCATCTTGAAAGGGGACCTGTGGTTGGCAGCCTCCAGTTGGTGTCAAATATATCAGAGAGAAGCCACCCCACTACACTGTATCCAAATTGCAGATTGAGTCAAATGTTGTTGTTCTTTTAAACCATTGCATTTTGGGGTGGTGTAGTGCGTTTGAGAATTTCAGGGCTCATCAAGAAAAAAACAAGACCATGTGGTGGCAATAGCACACATAAGCTTTATTTGGGGTGGGGGGAGTGTTTTGACAAACTGAGGTGTAAGTCCCTCAGGGCAGGGACCTTCCAATGGCAGCTGGTATGAAGCCACCACTCAGAAGGGAAAGAGGACACAGGAAATTCTAGGGGACAGGGAAATCAGAGAGCAGGCTTACACTTTTAAGTAATGTTGTGAGCTGCTCACAAGGGCAGTAATAGCTTGGGCTCTTTTATAGCCCCTTGCCTTGTCTTATATATGGCTAGCGGATATTGGGTGCACTTCATGGATTTTATGCCAAGCAGCAGGCTCTGCATGGCTAAAACTATGCTCATTTGGGCTACATCATTTTTAATTGATGTGTAAAATTTAGTGTTTAGTGCCAGCAGGCTTTGAGCTAATGGTCAGCCTACTGTGAAGAAATAAACAACATAGGGGCCAATATACAGGGGTCGTCTTTGGCTTATTCATATAACAGGTGGTTTATTTTGCAGTAATAGATAGGTAGAACAATCATACAGCTATGCTATAATACAATCTTTTCAGCTACCTATATTTGGTTTCCCCAATTAGACTCCACCTTTCTCCAGCACACAGCAGATATCTAGAATGTTTTGTATTCTGCACAGGATCTAACCCAATGCTTTGTAAACAGTTGCTAGGTAATAAATATTTTTTAAATGGTGCAAAATTACAAATATTTCTATGGCCAAGAAGTCACTGTTCTAATTGGCAGGCACAAAAGAAAGGGGTCTGTTGGCGTGCAAATTGCAAATATTCTGGAGTCAGTGAACGAGGACACTTTCTGCAAAGGTTTGAGAGGAGATACGGAACTAATCTTTAGCTCTGTTGATCAGATCATATTCTTTGAAATCTACTATACTCATTTCCTGACAGTTACAATGCTTTTTCTTTTTTAAACATCTTCATTGGAGTATAATTGCTTTAAAATGTTGTGTTAGTTTCTGCTGTATAACAAAGTGAATCAGCTATATGTGTATATATATTTCCCCATATCCACTCTCTCTTGTGTCTCCCTCCCACCCTCCCTATCCCACCCCTCTAGGTGGTCACAAAGCATAGAGCTGATCTCCCTGTGCCATGTGGCTGCTTCCCACTAGCTATCTATTTTACATTTGGTAGTGTACATATGTCAATGCTACTCTCTCACTTCGTCCCAGCTTACCCTTCCCCCTCCCCATCTTCAAGTCCATTCTATGCGTCTGCATCTTTATTCCTGTCCTGCCCCTAGGTTCATTAAAACCTTTTTTTTTTAGATTCCATATATATGTTTTAGCATATGGTATTTGTTTTTCTCTTTCTGACTTCACTCTGTATGACAGTCTCTAGGTCCATCCAC
>NC_041223.1:33278579-33278973 GCF_002837175.3 Physeter macrocephalus | reverse complement strand
TGCCCATTTTTGGATTGGGTTGTTTGTTTTTTTGATATTGAGCTTCATGAGCTGCTTGTAAATTTTGGTGATTAATCCTTTGTCAGTTGCTTCATTTGCAAATATTTTCTCCCATTCTAAGGGTTGTCGTTTAGTCTCTTTTATGGTTTCTTTTGCTGTGCAAAATGTTTTAAGTTTCATTAGGTTCCATTTGTTTTATTTTTATTTCCATTTCTCTAGGAGGTGGGTCAAAAAGGATCTTGCTGTGATTTGTGTCACAGAGTGTTCTGCCTATGTTTTCCTCCAAGAGTTTTAGAGTGTCTGGCCTTACATTTAGGTCTTTAATCCATTTTGAGTTTATTTTTGTGTATGGTGTTAGGGAGTGTTCTAATTTCATTCTTTTGCATGTAGCTGT
>NC_041223.1:33277530-33278446 GCF_002837175.3 Physeter macrocephalus | reverse complement strand
AGTCCGGGAGCCTGATTCCTCCAGCTCCGTTTTTCTTTCTCAAGTTTGCTTTGGCTATTCAGGGTCTTTTGTGTTTCCATACAAATTGTGAAATATTTTGTTCTAGTTCTGTGAAAAATGCCATTGGTAGTTTGATAGGGATTGCATTGAAGCTGTAGATTGCTTTGGGTAGTATAGTCATTTTCACAATGTTGATTCTTCTAATCCAAGAACATGGTATATCTCTCCATCTGTTTGTATCATCTTTAATGTCTTTCATCAGTGGCTTATAGTTGTCTGCATACAGGTCTTTTTTCTCCCTAGGTAGGTTTATTCCTAGGTATTTTATTCTTTTTGTTGCAGTGATAAATGGAAGTGTTTCCTTAATTTCACTTTCAGATTTTTCATCATTAGTGTATAGGAATGCAAGAGATTTCTGTGCATTAATTTTGTATCCTCCTACTTCACCAAATTCATTGATTAGCTCTAGTAGTTTTCTGGTGGAGTCTTTAGGACTCTGTATGTACACTGTCATGTCATCTACAAACAGTGACAGTTTTACTTCTTTTCCAACTTGGATTCCTTTTATTTCTTTTTCTTCTCTGATTACTGTGGCTAAAACTTCCAAAAGTATGTTGAATAATAGTGGTGAGAGTGGGAAACCTTGTTTTGTTTGTGATCTAGGGGAAATGGTTTCAGTTTTTCACCATTGAGAATGATGTTGGCTGTGGGTTTGTCATATATGGCCTTTATTATGTTGAGGTAGGTTCCCTCTATGCCTACTTTCTGGAAGGCTTTTATCATAAATGGGTGTTGAATTTTGTCAAAAGCTTTTTCTGCATCTATTGAGATGATCATATGGTTTTTATCCTTCAGTTTGTTAATATGGCGTATCACATTGATTGATTTGCATATATTGAAGAATCCTTGCATTCCT
>NC_041223.1:33266855-33277340 GCF_002837175.3 Physeter macrocephalus | reverse complement strand
TGTTAATCAGTGATATTGGCCTGTAATTTTCTTTCTTTGTGACATCTTTGGTTTTGGTATCAGGGTGATGGTGGCCTCGGAGAATGATTTTGGGAGTTTTCCTCCCTCTGTTATATTTTGGTAGAGTTTGAGAAGGATAGGTGTTAGCTCTTCTCTAAATGTTGTATAGAATTCTTCTGTGAAGCCATCTGGTCCTGGTCTTTTGTTTGTTGGAAGATTTTTTGTTTGTTTGTTTGTGGTACGCGGGCCTCTCACTGTTGTGGCCTCTCGATTGTGATTGGTCTGTTCATATTTTCTGTTTCTTGCAGGTTCAGTCTCAGAAGGTTGTGCTTTTCTAAGAATTTGTCCATTTCTTCCAGGTTGTCCAATTTATTGGCTTATAGTTCCTTGTAGTAATCTCTCATGATACTTTGTATTTCTTTCAGTGTCACTTTTTAATTCTCCTTTTCATTTCCAATTTTGTTGATTTGAGTCTTCTCCCTTATTTTCTTGATGAGTCTGGCTAGTGGTTTATCAATTTTGTTTATTTTGTCAAAGAACCAGCTTTTAGTTTTATTGATCTTTGCAATTGTTTCTTTCATTTCTTGTTCATTTATTTCTGATCTGATCTTTATGATTTCTTTCCTTCAGCTAACTTTGGGGGTTTTTTTGTTCTTCTTTCTCTAATTGCTTTAGGTGTAAGGTTATATTGTTTTTTTGTTTTGTTTTGTTTTAATTTTATTTATTTATGGCTGTGTTGGGTCTTCATTTTTGTGCAAGGGCTTTCTCTAGTTGCGGCAAGTGGGGGCCACTCTTCATCGCGGTGCGCGGGCCTCTCACTATTGTGGCCTCTCGTTGCGGAGCACAGGCTCCAGACGCACAGGCTCAGTAATTGTGGCTCACGGGCCCAGTTGCTCCACGTTTTTTTATTTCCTCTTTGGTTTCTTCAGTGATCTCTTGGTTATTTAGTAGCATAATGTTTAGCCTCCATGTGTTTGTATTTTTTACAAATTTTTTCCTTCAATTGATATCTAGTCTCATAACGTTGCAGTGAGAAATGATACTTGATTCGATTTCAGTTTTCTTTAAATTACCAAGGCTTGATATGTGACCCAAGATATGATCTATCCTAGAGAATGTTCCATGAGCACTTGAGAAGAAAGTATATTCTGTTGTTTTTGGATGGAATGTCTTATAAATATCAGTTAAGTTCATCTTGTCTAATGTGTCATTTAAAGCTTGGTTTCCTGATTGATGTTCATTTTGGATGATCTGTCCACTGGTGAAAGTGGGCTGTAAAAGTCCCCTACTATGACTGTGTTACTGTCGAATTCCCCATTTATGGGTGTTAGCATTTGCCTTACGTATTGAGGTGCTCCTATGTTAGGTGCATAAAGATTTACAATTGTTATATCTTCTTCTTGGATTGATCCCTTGATCATTATGTAGTGTCCTTCTTTGTCTCTTGTAATAGTCTTTATTTTAAAGTCAACTTTGTCTGCTATGAGAATTGCTACTCCAGCTTTCTTTTGATTTCCATTTGCATGGAATATCGTTTTCCATCGCCTCACTTTCAGTCTCTATGTGTCCCTGGGTCTGAAGTGGGTCATTGTGGACAGCATATTTACAGATCTTGTTTTTGTATCCATTCAGCCAGTCTATGTCTTTTGGTTGGAGCATTTAGTCCATTTACATTTAAGGTAATTATTGATATGTGTTCCTATTACCATTTTCTTAATTGGTTTGGGTTTGTTTTTGTATGTCTTTTCCTTCTCTTTTGTTTCCTGCCTAGGGAAGTTCCTTTAGCATTTGTTGTACAGCTGGTGTGGTGCTACTGAATTCTCTTAATTTTTGTTTGTCTGTAAAGGTTTTAATTCCTCTGTCGAATCTGAATGAGATGCTTGCTGGGTAGAGTAATCAATCTTGGTTGTAGGTTTTTCCCTTTCATCACTTTAAATATGTCCTGCCACTCCCTTCTGGCTTGCAGTGTTTCTGCTGAAAGATCAGCTGTTAACCTTATGGGGATTCCCTTGTATGTTATTCCCTTGCTGCTTTTAATACTTTTTCTTTGTATTTAACTTTTGGTAGTTTGATTAACATGTGTCTTGGTGTGTTTCTCCTTGGATTTATCCTGTATGGCACTCTCTGAGCTTCCTGGACTTGATTAACTATTTCCTTTCCCATGTTAGGGACGTTTTCAGCTATAATCTCTTCAAATATTTTCTCAGACCCTTTCTTTTTCTCTTCTTCTGGGACCCCTATAATTAGAATGTTGGTGCGTTTTATGTTGTCCCAGAGGTCTCTAAGACTGTCCTCAATCTTTCCATTCTTTTTTCTTTATTCTGCTCTGTGGTAGTTATCTCTACTATTTTGTCTTCCATGTCACTTATCCATTCTTCTGCTTCAGTTTTTCTGCCATTGATTCCTTCTAGAGAATTTTTAATTTCATTTATTGTGTTGTTCGTCATTGTTTGTTTGCTCTTTAGTTCTTCTAGGTCCTTGTTAAACATTTCTTGTATTTTCTCCATTCTATTTCCAAGATTCTGGATCATCTTTACTATCATTATTCTGAATTCTTTTTCTGGTAGACTGCGTATTTCCTCTTCATTTGTTTGGTCTGGTGGGTTTTTACCTTGCTTCTTCTGCTGCATATTTCTCTTTCTTCTCATTTTTTTAAACCTACTGTGTTTGTGTTCTCCTATTCACAGGCTTCAGGTTTGTAGTTCCCATTGTTTTTGGTGTCTGCCCCCAGTGGGTGAAGTTGGTTCAGTGGCTTGTGTAAGCTTCGTGGTGGAAGAGACTGGAGCTTGTGTTCTGGTGGGTGGGGCTGGATCTTATCTTTCTTGTGGGCAGGGCCACGTTCAGTGGTGTGTTTTGTGGTGTCCATGACCTTATCATGATTTTAGGCAGCCTCTCTACTAATGGGTTTGGTTGTGTTCCTGTCTTGCTAGTTGTTTGGGGCGTCCAGCCCTGGAGCTTGCTGGCCTTTGGGTGGAGCTGCATCTTTGTGTTGAGACAGAGATCTCTGGGAGAGCTCTCACCAGTTGATATTACGTGGGGCCAGGAGGTCTCTGGGGGTCCAAAGTCCTGAACTCTGCACTCCTACCTTGGAAGCTCAGGCCTGATACCAGGCCAGAGCACCAAACCCTTGTCAGTCACATAGCTGCTAGTGTTGGAAGTTCTCCTGCAGAGGTGGGGGACAGCTGTGGCTCACTGTGGGGACGGAGACATTGGCAACAGAAGTTCTGGGAAGTACTCCTTGGTGTGAGCCCTCCCAGAGTCTGCCATTAGCCCCACCAAAGAGCCTGCAGGCTCCAGTGCTCTATACCTTTTTTATAGTAATTCGTTTACTCTCATTTTAGAAGAATCCCCAATGTGTAAGGTATTCTTCAAGGACCACAGGTGCAGTTCAGTCATGCAGAAGGACATCTGATGGCAGAAGGAATCTCTGTCCTGCCTCCAGAGTGGGGAAGATGTGTGGACCCCAGCCACCTCTGAGGGGGCATCTCTGCAAACCCTTCACTGAGTCACCAGACACTACCAGGGCGAGGGTCCCCTGGCTAGGGAAGAAGGACCCGTGAGGACGTGGCGCATTCACTTGGTCGCCTAGGTCTCCAAGGTGCCGCGCCACGGATCCCTCAAGTACTCTACAATGCTTTGAAGAATATGATTTAAATGATTTGATAAGCCAAATAATTTTTCTCCGTACTATTTAAAGGCTTGGCCATACTTAGAAAGCACTGTGCTCTAACTGACATTAGATGGTGTGTTCATTCTGTTAAGTAGTAGATTTTAATCCCTAGAGATGTAGATGCATCAACTTTGTTACTGACAGTGTACTCCTCAGACTTATATTTATTTGATCAATGTAGGTTTAAAAAAATTAAACACAAATTATTTATTGAACTATTCTTATGGACAAAGAACTATGTTAGGTACTTTGGGGGCCATTAATGTGAATTAAACAAAAGGCCTGCCTTCAAAGAGGTTACAATCTAAGAAGAAAGCTAGGATGAATGTGAAAATAAGCAAAAGGTAAGGAGGAATAAGTGTCATAGGAGATGAAGAGACATTGGAATTTAGTAGATAGAGAAATCCGAGCTAACTTCATGAATCTGGAAAATCTCAAAGAAAAGGCAAAATTTAGGATGGATTTTACTGACAGATAACTTTCCAATAGCTCATCTAAAAAAGCTTTATTATTTTCTAATCAAGTGTTACTTAAAGATTTTGGGTACTTCTTTTTAAGAGCAGTGACTTAGAATATATATTAAATATTCTTATGCCATTTGAAATCATGAAATATATCACTGTACTCTTGAAAAGCAGAGAATAATATGAGAGACTTTTGTAGGCCATGGAGCACAATGAACATATGTATATCCTATAAAGTGGACCAGATCCACAATAGTGTACTTTTGTTGTCCAGATACCAAAAACAGATAATCAAATGAGAGCAGGAAAGAGTATTAACAAGTAGTGGAAGACAAAACTACAGATGGGACAGCTAATGATAGCATTTTCTACTTCATTTGCTAGATGCTACAGAGCCATGGAAGGTTTCTGATCAAGGGAGTGATGTGATTGGAACTGGGCTTTTTAAAGATCAACCTGGAGGTGGGAAACAGGGAAATGGATGCAAAAAGTTTTGTTAGTCTTTAGGAGAATAGTGTTGAGGTTATTACAATAGTTTTGGTGAAACGAAAGATCATGATGGCTTAAACTAGAGTGATGGCCATAGAAAGGAAATGTTGGGATAGCTGTGAAAGAAATTTTTTTAATTAGGACTCTTTGGGTTGCTAGGAGGAGAGAGCCATTTAAGCTAACCGAAGCCGAAACAAAGGTGTGCAGGAGTATCTGAAGGCATACAAACATTTGCTGAGAATTCAAGAAGAGAGCTATAATTAATTCAGATGGGTCTTCTAGAAGTTAGAGTTGGAAACCCACCTTTGTCCCAAGGCTGCTCTTCATAGGTCTGAAGAGATACCTCATTGTTTGCCTCTGCATCTCTCTGCAGGTCTGCTTCCTTCTCCAGCCTTTTTGATCATCTTCCTGTACTTGCCCAGAGTTTTCCAGCTCATAACTTTAACTTGCACGTACGCCTCAGAATTCTACAGCCCTGACTCGTCCATGTGAGCCCTCAGCTGCTGCTTCCCTAGCTAATTGGCAATAGTCTGTTGGTTTTCTAGTTCTAAAATTCCTGCAAGTGATGGCTGATTGGCCCAGATGTTTTTTTCTCCCCACGTCTCTGGCTAATCTGTGCCTGGGCTGTCCTTGATGAGGGTGGACCACATCTCTCTAAACAACTGAGGTCAGTGCCAGGGTGGACTGGGAATCAGTAACAGGTACAGGATAGGGATCATGGTAGTTGTGATGGATTGAGGGGAAAGCATCAGATGCCTCAAAATATATCTTATCAATTGTGGTTCATCATTAGCTTGACAACTGGCTATATGGAAGTTTAGATTTAAAGCCTAGACATCTGGAAGAAAAGTGATGTCATAGCCAAAATAAGTAAAGTACATAGGAGAGCCAGTTTTATGAGATATGGTGAGTCAGGTTATTGATCTTTAGAGAATAGTGTGAAGATATTCTGTCTGGATTTTCTTGTAAGTGGATAGAGATCATTCCTGAGGCAAGACTAAATTATAAATGTGGACCTTCGGGACATTCTTCCTTTGTGAGTGTAGCTAAACAGTGAATGAAAAGTTTATCTATTAAACAAATTTCAAATGGGAATAAATTTTAAACCCCCCCCCCTCTTTTTTTTTTTTCTAAATAAGTTTAGGTGAATGATGCCCTGTCTTCTAAGCCCATTAACCTCAGGAAGTTTGGTCATAGCGTAAAAATAACAAATAGTGCTTACCACATCTTTGAACTTCTAGGGTGTCAATAACAACATTATCCAGGCATCTTTCAGGTCAAAGGAGTGAATTAAATTTATAAGAGATAAACATTTGCTTCATTGCTGAACTGTCATAATTCTGGATACCTTGACCTGGAAGATGAGGTAATAGAGTAAGAAACATTGGGTAGGGAGTGGACTTTCTTTTTAAAGTCTTGCTCAAAGACACAATTGTATTGTGGACTGGCGATACTGATAAAGTGCATGGGATTTCTTGCTATAATGTTGTCTGAGCATTTCTAGAGAGGGAATGAACTCAAGTAATGATAAAAGAGCCCAGTAAATTTTCAAATTGTTCTCATCACTGGAAATGTCTATCTTACAGTAAGTCAGAGTCTGCTTCCTATACCCACACTCACTGATCCTAGTTCTTTCCTCTAAAGCTATACAGGAAAAAAAAGTAATTTTCTTCAGTCATTTCTCGTCTGACATGATTTTTAGATACCCCACTATCTTCCTAGCCTTCTGAATCTACGATGACTGGTTTTGCTGATTTCTTAATGTGGTCTGAGGAAGAAAATTCAGTTAGCACTTAAAACCACAATTGCCTGGAATCAGATAACTCAAGAGTTCAGAAAACATGGGAACGGGTTTCCTTTTTTAAAGTTACATAGTAAAAGCCATCAAGTATTTTATTAAAGAAAGATAATGGCGATAATGACAGCTAACAATGTGCGGATCTCCAGAATTTCCAAAGCCCTTTCCTAGTTGACATTTTTCCCCAATGCTTATTTGTACTATAATTCTAGTCTTATTCCTGATACTAACTCCTCAGGATTCAAATAAAGTAGACAGTAAACCATGTGTGCTTTGATATAAGGAGATCAGAAAAAAATCTTCTACTCATCAATACTAATCCTATCTGCTCTTGAATACGTTGAAAAATCTACTGTTCATTAATTTTTGAATATGCAATTCATACACATAGTACAAAATTCAAAAGATACCAAATAATATATAAAAGACAATTCTCCATCTGACACGAACCCCCAGCCTCTCAAAATTCCCCCAAAGGCTATGACTGATACCAGTTTCTTTTGAAGACTTCCAGAGGCAGTCTAGGAATAGATGATCTCCTATGCAAATTTATTTACATATATGAATTAAACGTTTTTCAACACAAATTGTAACAATGTATTTTGTGGACCATTTCATAATGAACATAGAGTTGCCTCATTCTGTTAAAATATTCATTGAACTCTGGTATCACAATTTATTGAACAGTCCACCTGTGTTAGACATTTTGGCTGTTTCCAGACTTTTGCTGGTAAAAACAATCCTGCAGTTACTATCTTTGTACATCTTTCATTGTCCCCATGTGCAAGTATATCCATAAAAATAATTATTGGAAATGAAAATGATGTACCAAGGAGCATGCACATTTTTTATTTTAATGGATGCTAGAGCCTCCAGAGAGTCTGTACAACAGTGTATGGGTTTCTCCACACTCTTGCCAAAACTGTGTATTATCAAATCTGTTGATCTTGCACAGAATAAGTGTGAAATATGATGAGAAACAGCTCACTTTCATTTCAACTGGCAAGTTTCTTTTGGTGGTATTGAACTTCTTTTCACATTTTAATAGTTGTAAGTATTTTCTTTTTCATTACTGGACTGTTGATGTTTTCTAGT
Source organism: Physeter macrocephalus (assembly GCF_002837175.3). NCBI lineage: Eukaryota > Metazoa > Chordata > Mammalia > Artiodactyla > Physeteridae > Physeter > Physeter macrocephalus. The sequence goes on along the minus strand of NC_041223.1, from coordinate 33,269,824 downwards.
GTGTTTAAAGGTCTTTTTAAATGATTCATTTGTAGCAACTTTTTAAATGTGAAGCTATTAACGTTCTGTCTATAACATGACAGAAGTATTTTCTCCTAGTTTGTATATATCTTTGAATTTTGGCTAAAGAAATTTTGACGTGCAGGTTTTTCTCTTCTCTGAGTTTACATAAAAGGCCTCCCATTTTCTTATAATAATGTCACAGTTTTATTTTAATTTATGAATATTTGACCCATTTTGAAATTTATTTTGATGTAAGGGGTGGGGTGAAAATTCAACTACATTTTTTCAAATATCAGTTATCCCAGAATTATTTACTGAACATTCTAATTTTCCCCAGTGATGTGAAATCTCACCTCCTATCACTTACTGAATTTTATTTGGGGATTCATTGGTCTCTTTGTGTGTACATGTGGCAGTACAACACTACTTTAATTACTATAAGTGGTAGGTAATCGTGCCCCAAGGCTGAATTTTTTTTTCACAGAATTTTCCCAATTATTTTCATATACTTATCTTCACATATGATGTTTACTAGCTTGCTTAGTTAAAAATATTTATTCGTATATAATTGAGATCATGAAAAAATGATAGATTAGACACAATAGTGATATTTATAATGTGTCTTTCTCTTTAAGACTAGAGTACACTTTGTGCATCTTTCTGCCTTTTTGGTCCTTTAATAGCATTTTAAACTTGCCCTTACATAGTTTTGCACATTTCTTATTAAGTCTATTCTCCAGTATTCTGTTCTATGTTTTTGTTGCTATTGCATTTTATCTATTACATTTTCAAACTGTTTACTCTTTGTCTATAGAAAGGATATATCCCAGGGACTTTGCTGAATTATCTTATTATCAAGTAAAAAATAATTAATGTATCTAGTCTTATTTTATTAAGAACTTTTATCACAAATGTTAACATTTTATCAAATATTTTTTCAGCATCTGTGAAGATGAGTATATTTTTTTTCTCATTTGATTTATCAATATAGTGAAATATATTATTAGATTTGCTCATACTGAAACATTCTTATGTTTCTGATGTGATCCATATTTAGTCAAGATGTATTACTGTTTTTTAAAATGATCAATTTTACTTACTAATTTTTTGGAATTTAAAAAAAATCTGTTCTGATAAGTGAAATAGATCTGTTGTTTTCCTTTAGTATCTCTGTCAGGTTTTGGCCATGATATTATCCTAGTTTCTTGTAAAGAATTTAGAAGTTTTCCCAATTTGTCTTTGTCTGGAACAGTTTAATTAGATTGGAGTTCTCTGTTCTTTAAAATTTCAGGAAATACCCTGATGAAATACCTGGGCCTTGCACGATTTGGGGGAGGAGAGTGAGAAGAAGATGGCTCTTTTTACATTTTCTCTGTTTTTATTTACATTTTCTACTTCTTCTGTGGTTAGTTTTAATAATTTATATTTTCCTATAGATTAATCTATCTCTCAGAGGTTTTCAAATTATTTTTCATACAGCTGAGCAAAATAACTTCTTACAATTATTTGAATTACTTTCCCATTTTCTTTCCTAATGGTGTATTTCTCCCCTTATCTTAGTTGCATTAGCTAATGTCTTCTTTATTTTATTGTTTTCTTTTCTTGTTTCCAAATAATCAACTTTTAGATTTACTTAGTATTTCTATTATTCTTTCTGTTTCTTAATGCATTTATTTCTAAAGCTTTTTATTTTAAAGCTGTGATTCTTTTAAAGTGAAAATATTCTTGGGAAGAATCACCTTTAAAAATTAACAAGAACTATAAGAAGAAATAAAGGAATAATAAAAATAAAGATACCATATGACCTGGCAATTCCACTCCTGGGTATATATCTGAAAATACCAAAAACACTAATTCAAAAAGATACATACACCCCAATGTTCATAGCAGCATTATTTACAATAGCTAAGACATGGAAGCAACGCAAGTGTCCATCAAAAAATGAATGGATAAAGAAGATGTGATATATACATATATATGTATGTATATATATATCACATACATATATGATATATATATACACACACACACACAGTGGAATACTACTCAGGCATAAAAAAACAATGAAATTTTGCCATTTGCAGCAACATGGATGGACTTGAGGGCATTATGCTAAGTGAAATAAGTCGGACAGAGAAAGACAAATACTGTATGATATCACTTATATGTGGACTCAAAAATATAACAAACTAGTGAATATAGCATAAAAGAAGCAGACTCACAGATACAGAGAACATACTAGTGGTTACCAGTGGGAGGGGGGCAATATAGGGGTAGGGGAGTGAGAGGTACAAAGTGTTGGGTGTAAGATAGGCTCAGGGATGTGTTGTACAACACAGGGAAGATAGCCAATATTTTTTAATAAGTGGAAAGTAACCTCTAAAATTGTATAGAAATAAATATTTTAAAAGTTTTTAAAAATACATGAATATATGCCTCATTTTCTTACTTTTTTTTTTTTTCCCAGCCGCTCCGCGGCATGTGGGATCTTCCCGGACGGGGGCGCGAACCCGGTTCCCCTGCATTGGCAGGCGGACGCGCAACCGCTGCGCCACCAGGGAAGCCCCCTTACTTATTTTTAATTCATTGAATCATGGTGTATTTTGTGCTTATTTGTAAGTTGATGTTAAGTCTTTTCAGAACAGCAGGTATTTAGCGTAATTAATTGGTTCTAAAACTCCGATAGCAGGACCTCACTCAAATTACTAAAGTTTATGCTTGAATTATTAATTATGATCCTACTCCCTTCTGAGAAGGAGTTGAAAGTCTGCTGTTTTGGTAAGAGATTCCTCCCTTGAGCCTGGCGCTTGCCAACCAATGCCACTTTTTTTTTTTTTTTTTTCAGTACGCGGGCCTCTCACTGTTGTGGCCTCTCCCGTTGCGGAGCACAGGCTCCGGACGCGCAGGCTCAGCGGCCATGGCTCACGGGCCCAGCCGCTCCGCGGCATGTGGGATCTTCCCGGACC
>NC_041223.1:33247696-33266707 GCF_002837175.3 Physeter macrocephalus | reverse complement strand
GGGGCACGAACCCGCGCCCCCTGCATCGGCAGGCGGACTCTCAACCACTGCGCCACCAGGGAAGCCCCAATGCCACTTTTTAAGGAAGATTTCCTCCTTTTGTTACTCATTTACTCTAAATTAATTGAAGCTTTAGGCCTTGGATATAAAACATTTGATGTCCCTTCATTATAGTATTAAAATTTAAGTGCCATTGCTGTCTTTGAAATGAAGTGGATGAGTGGTGTCTCTTGTTTTTACTTTCACTTTTAATCTTTTTTAAAAAAAATGTTGTGCTTCTGAACCTTTTGAAGTTTGATGGTAATACACACGTGAGATGCAAGATTCAAAACACGAATGGAAATATTGAAAAATCCGTCTCTCCTGTCTGTCCCCAAGCCCCAGTTTCAAGTAGTAGAGACCACCAGTGTTACCAAAAGGTAGATTACCAGAGAGATGTTCTTTACTTCCCTCTCCCCACCCCATTACTATTTATCCTAGGCACTATTCCACATCAGTTTATACAGTGGTTCCTCATTCTTTTTCATCTCCTGCATAATATCCTTTGTTTAGATGAATCATTTTTTTCTAACCAGCCTCGTGTGAAGGTTGTTTGGGTTGTCTCTAGCCATTTGCTATCACAATGAGGCAATGGATAGCTCTGTATACATGTCCTTGTGTACTTTCCTGAGTGTATCTAAACATTCCTAACAGTGAATGAGTTAGGTCAAATGGTACATATATGCCCTTAATTTTGCTAAATATTGTCAAATTGTTTCACAGATGAAGTTTTACAAATGTATTCTCCCAACAGTTCCTGCAAGTACTAGTGCCCCTGCACCCTTTCCAGGACAATTTATTATCAAAATGCTTATCTTTACTATTGTGATAAGTGAAAAATAGTTTCTCAGTGTCATCTTAATAAGTACTCCTCTTATGAGGGAGTTGAGTATTAAAAATACTGTAAAGTAATATTAATAAGTAATATGAATATGATTAGTAAAATACTTATAAACATAAGAAATATAAATATGATAATAAAAAATAACATAAGCACGTCGCATTTGGCTTTAAAAAATACATCATCAATCAGATGAAGACCACTGTGTGCCTTTCTCTAGATGAATTTCCCTATTTCTTCTTTTCAGCAGCATTTGCTGCCCTGAATTTAGTGTTTTTAATGTCTTACAACTCATTTATGTGCTCCCAGACTACATGTACGTGTACATAATTTGTCTGCATGTTTTTAAATGTCATACAGTATTATCTGCATGTATTCCCCTGCAGTGTGTTTTTTATCCTCAACATTATTTTGTGAGAATGCATTCATGACATCTATGTAGCTCAAATCCATTCATTTATCTTTGTGTTTAGTACTCCATTGAATAAATACATCACAATTTATTTTACTATTGATGTTCATTTACGTTTTTCTCCAATTGTTGCTCTTTCAGACAATCCTGCTATAACCATTCTTGTAAATGTCTCTTCATCCACATGTAACGGCATATACAGACCTGGGAGTGGATCTGCCATAGTGTTTGGCATCTGCAACTTTACACGTTGCCAAATTGCTTTGGAAGTGATTGCCCCAATTTATACTCCCATCAGCAGTATGGAAGAGTTCCTGTTGTTTTTCATTCTTGCCAAAATGTGGCATTAGGACATATAAATTTTTTGCCAATATGATGAATTTGAAACAAAATTTCATTGTGGTTTTCATTTGCATTTCCCTGATTACAAATGGGAATACGCATTTTTATGTAAAAGCATTTGTATTTTTCTTTTACGTAAATGGATTTCTTGTGGTCTTAGGTATTAGGTTATCAACTTTTCTATTAGACTCGTTTTTGTTTTATTTTTCATTGCTTTGTAGGAGGTTTTTTATTTTATTTTTTAGGATATTAGCTATCTTAGCTGTCATTTTTATCACAGAAGTTTTTCCAGGTTTTCATTTTTCTTTTTGCTTATTTAAAGTAACTTTTGTTTATTCTAAAACAAAGTATTTAAGTGTATATATTTATACATATATTCACATAAATATAATTTTATATAAATGCATAAATGTGACCATATATAAGAATTTTGTGCTAAATTATTTTTGGGGTTTTTTTTGGCGTTCTCTTCATTCTCTTCTACTTTCCCCTCATGTGAGTCTCTTTCTTTTCCCTGCAAAGGTAATTCATATTAAAGGCTTTATATAGCATCCACATTTTTCACTGTATTCAAATAATTCTATACTGACATAATTTTCAGACATGTATATTTATATACATACATATGAGGTATTTTAATTTTTATTATTATTATTTGGTTTATAAAAGTAGGATTAAGGTAATATAATTTTTTATTTTTTTATATTTTCACTTGACAGTACTTCGTGAAAATCTCTCCAAGTCAGTTTGTATAGTTCTAATTCATTCTTTTAGTGGCTCCTAAGTTGCCTTGCATTAGCAAAAGCTTTGCTAAGCAAAAGCCACAGTATAGAAACTTTCAGGAACCTAAAGAAGGATAATGGTACTTAGTCAAGATTTTAGTAAATATATTTTGGACATTTATTTACACGCATGTACTTTATAGTGACATTAAGAAGTACATTTCCCCCACAAAATTTTGTTGTAGAAATTAATCTGCAGGTGAATATATGTATACATGGTACAGAACCAAGTAATGGAAAGTACATTCTATTCTATTCCCGGCTCAGTAGTATACGGCTGTGCGAACTTGGGGGAGTAATTTGCCTTTCTGAACTCTAGTTATCCCATTTGTAAAATGAAGGCTAGAATTAGATTTTAGGCTATGTTCCTGATGAAGTCATATAACTCAAAAGTCAGTCAATTCAAGACTAATTCAGGGTTGGCCAAGGCTTTACACCTGCTGATGTGGCGCCACCATGTGGGAGTAATGTAAACACAGTTTAAAATGCATTTGATTCATCAGCTTTCGAATTATGATTCTTCATCGATGTCTAATTTGAGGAATTAACATCATTTCACATTTTGCACATGAATTGGGACCTCATTAACGTGCTTATTCTGCACTATTTCAAGTCTGCATAAAATGTGACCACATTCTTTATAGTCAGAGTGGTTTTGACCTCTAACATTCTTTCTATACCATACCATAGTAGTCAGTCACATGAGAAAACAGGGAAAAAGTACAATAATCAGAGAAAATTATTCATGCTATGAAAGTGTATTTTAAATTAAAATATTCAGTAGCTTTAGCATCTATATGGCTAGAAAACTTTTTCAAAATGTCTAAAGTTCCTGAAATCGGGAGGTGGGGGGCAACCAGAAAAATGGGGGGAAGACTTAGGTACAAAGATACAAGTCACTGTATTAGAATTCTGTATTATCATTTAGTTTTCAAAATATTTGGGACATACGCTAAACTGAAGCACATTACACAATCCAGTAATGAGATGGTAAATAGAATAAAGGATAATGTCAATTTTTATTACTTGTTCTAACACTTATGGGTCTATTACTGTTGATTGAAAATAATTGTGTCAACTCTTTACTGACTTTAGGTGTTTGATTTTTGTTTATTTTAAAGTAAATTTTAAATTTTAGAATAGTTTCAGATTCACAGGAAAGTTGCAAAGATAGGACAGAGTATTCCCATGCACCCTGTACTCAGCTTCCTCCATTAATATCTTGCTTTACTCTGGTACGTTTGTCAGAACGTAAAAGCAAACACTGATACATTATTACTAACTGAAGTCCATACCTTATGCAAGTTTCCTTAGTTTTCACCTAATGTCCTTTTTCTGTTCCAGAATCCCATCCAGGATTACATATTACATTGAGGCATCACGTGTTTTTACGCTCCTCTTGTCCGTGACAATTTCTCAAATTTCCCTTGTTTTTGAAGACTTTGATGGTTTTAAAGACTACTGGTTAGGTATCTTGTTAACTGTTCCTCAGTTTGGGTTTGTCTGATGTTTTTCGCATGATTAAAATGAGGTTATGGTTTTTTGAGAGGAAGACCACGAAGGGAAAGTGTCATCCTCATAATATCACATCAAGGGTACATACTATCCGCATAACTTATCACTGTTGATGTTGACCTTGATCACCTGGCCAAAGTGGTGTTTAACAGATTTCTTCACTGTAAAGTTATACTTTCCCTCTCTTTCCGTACAGTATTCTTTGGAAAGAAGTCACCATGCAGAGCCCATACTTACAGGGTAGGGAGTTAATACTTAGCCTGTTTAAGTGGTAATTATGCACACAAATTATTTGGAATTCTTCTATATGAGATGTTTGTCTCTTCTCTTCCATTTGTTTATTTATCAGACATTTATTTATTTCACAGGGACTCACGGGTATTTATTTTATATTTGGGTTATAATCCAATACTTGGTTATTTATTCTGATGCTCACATTGTTCCAGTTTTGGCCATTGAGAGTGCCTTCAGGTTGGCTTCTGTGTCTCTTTGACACAAAAAAAACCCATTTTTTTTTGTTTTTTGGAACACTTCCTTACTTTCTGGCACTACAACACTCTCCAAGCTCATCCTGTATATCTCCTGCCCCAGTGTTAGAATCAGCCATCTCTGCCAGGAGCTCTGGTTCTTTAAATTGGAGAATGTTATTAGAAACCAAGATCTGGGCACTAGATGTGACTTTTTTTAACTTTGAATCTTTCTTCTATATGTTTTTACATAAATAGTTCCTCTCCATGTCTTAATCATCTTAAAATTGAGATGATTTTTTTCTGTTTTTTTTTTTAAATTGGAGTATAGTTGCTTTACAATACTGTGTTAGTTTACATTGTACAGCAAAGTGAATCAGCTACACGTATACATATATCCCATTTTTTTGGATTTCCTTCTCATTTAGGTCACCACAGAGCATTGAGTAGAGTTCCCTGTGCTATACAGTAGGTTCTCATTAGTTATCTATTTTATACGTAGTATCAGTAGTGTATATATGTCAATCCCAATCTTTGAATCTTTCCTTTATATGTTTTTACATAAATAGTTCCTTCTCCATGTCTTAATCATCTTAAAATTGAGTTGATTTTTTAAAAAGCTTTGAAAATTTAAGGATGAGTTTGGATAACAAGACTTGTTTCACTCTGGCTAACTATTGTTTTAGATGATTGCTACTGTTAAAACGACTCCATCACTATCCGTAGAGTTTGTCACTCTCAGATACGAATTCAGGATAGAAGCTTTCTGGAGAAAAATTATAAATTACGTATGCAATTTTTCTCACTACGTTACTTTTGACTAAATCAGCAGCCAACAGATATGTTTCCATAGTGAATAAACAGAGCTATGTGTCTATAGGCATACAGGTGTTTCCCTTTAGGTTTCTTATTGGATCACATTTCTAGAAGAAATGTGCCAAAATTACTAGACTGTGATTCGCTTGAAAGTAGCACCTGTGTGTTCTCTCCATCATCTTTACATTTCCAGGGCTTAGCTTGTGCTTGATACAATCCACGGGTTTCCTAAACGTTAGCTGAATAAATTACAGAGACTCCTAGAACATGGTGAGGCCTACCATCAATAATTTAAGCGTGTCTAAGGGTTTTTTCTTTTTCATTTATTTATTTATTTATTTATTTTATTTGCCTGCTTAGTTTGGGAGGGCTTCAGTGCCGCTAATTAAAAGAATGGTGGTCGCTATTTTTTTCACCGAAAACCATTTTCATCCCTCTAATTATGTTTCATCATGAGCCATGGTAAACTAATCAGGTTTAGGCTTCTTTTCCACTTGGTGAAATAAGGCCCAAACTGTTCATTTAAGGGAAGGTGCATGCCTATAGAAAGCCTATAAAACCAGTGTGTTTTTCCTTGATTCACAGTAAAAACATGAACGCTTTATTTGAGCTCTCTGTTACATGGAAAAGCGTTTCTATGTATCATGTTGAATAAGCTATTCTTCTAGTGGATGGTATTGAATTTAATTAGAAGAAAATATCTTCATGAAAATAAGACTTAAGTGATATACTGTTTCATTTTAAGACCATAAGTTATCATATCCTCTAAATGGTGGGATAATGACATTGAAACAAAACCCTAAAGAGGAAAAAGTATTCATTGGGTGTTCAGTCTTTCTGGGGAAAACATGTGCATTTTTATTCTTTATCTTCCTTATATTCTTCCTTCCAGTTTCTCTATTAAAAGAAGGTTCTCTTGTATGTTTTATTTTAATTCTACTCTAGATACAGTACAATTTTCATAAAATGAAATTCATTTAAATATACTTCAGGAACCGAGCAGTCTTGGATGAAGGTATTTGAGGCAGCACTCATGGCTTCAATATAAACCACCACCAGGGCTTCCCTGGTGGCGCAGTGGTTGAGAGTCCGCCTGCCAATGCAGGGGACGCGTCTTCGTGCCCCGGTCCGGGAGGATCCCACATGCCGCGGAGCGGCTGGGCCCGTGAGCCATGGCCGCTGAGCCTGCGCGTCCGGAGCCTGTACTCCGCAACGGGAGAGGCCACAAGAGTGAGAGGCCCGCGTACCGCAAAAAAACCCAAAAAACACCACCACCACCATCCTTCCACCCATTCATTCATCCACTTATCAGCCCTGCTGTGTGTCCATTGCCGCCACGGTGCTGGGGAAACATGGATGGGAAAGGTAGATTGCACTTTCGGTGATTAGCAGGGGAGGTATAAAAAGAAACTGAATAATGTAGCAGGATGGCCCTGGTTGAGGAGAGGAAAGCATAAAACCTGGATCCGGGCTGATGTCTCATTATATAAGGTAGCCTGTTGGGACCACGTGTTGTGCGCAGGTGCACAACAAATTTGGTAGGTGAGAACTGAGACGACCTGGAGTCTTGTCGCTGGCCACTAGCTTTTGTCTTTTTTTCCTTTTAAAATAATAATTAACATTTATTAAGTGATCGCCCACGTCTGGACACTGTTCTAGGGGCTCTGTGTGGTCTTAATTGGTTTAGTTTTCCTAAGAGCCCAACCCAACAACTAGCACACTGAGACAGACTCTGTGGTTGGAGTAGGCGCTATAAATCCTGTTTCCATCTTGCAGACAAGGAAGCGGAAGCACAGAGAGATTAATGAACTTAACTAAGATCACACAGCCCCAAGTGTCATAGCCAGGATGTAAGCCCAGGCAGTATGCTCCAGAGCCCTTCTCTCTCTGTAATGATTATCTGCACTCTTTCTGGAGTCTTAAGGAGAGAGGAACAGCAGTCAGAAGCCGAAGAAGCTGTTTTTCCAAAGAGCTCCGTGAGACAAGTAGAAACAGCGAAGAAGGAAGGAATGGGGAGAACACACAGTGCTTCTTAGGTCCTTTGAGTGGCCAAAGGTGACCTGGTGTCTGGGAGAGGGAACCCAGCAACGCTCCTTGAGACTGATGGAGTCGGGAGCCCTGAAAGGTAGCATCTCAACATTGACACCATTGTTCTCATCTGGGACACCAGCCGCCCTAAGGTGAGACATACCCTGGCAACTTCAGAAGCCAAGGACAATGACAGAGGGCAGAGGTATAGGGGGACAGGTGGATTGAAGCAAGAGAAGAGCCTAGAATCTTCATGGGAACTGTTCATGAAGCTGGATATGTTGATACAGCTTAAAGGTTGCTTTGATTCAGAGGACACTTTTGGTTGGCCCTAGGAGAGCTGTGAAATCATGGTTTTGTTGTTTGTTTTCCCAAGCAGTGCATGTAACACCCCTAAACCTTACTCTGCTCCTGAGGCTCACCAAGATTATAAGAGATTTACGTTTTCCACTTCATTGAGTATAATTTGAATGTTTACAGGTTTGTATTACTTTTATAAATGAAAAAAAAGTTTCCCTATAATATGATAGAATTGGGTTAACTTCTAAGGAAATAATAATGCAAATTGATGATTAATAATAAATTGTTACAATAGCAATTATGCTTTATTAGTATTACTGAGAGGAATGTCAGAAATTGAGCATTATTGTGCTGTCCAGTCCAAAGAACGAGGATCATATATGTGGACCAAATATTCTTCTCCCTGATGTCTTTAACTTTAAGGGAGAGATGAGAACATTTTATGCAGCTCATTCAAGATGCAAGGGAATTCTCAGAGATGAGTAGACGCATTGCTTGGAATGATTGATGGTCTTTTCTGAGATGAGCGAGTGCAGGAAACAAGACTGTGTGACCGTGCTTCCGCCAGCAGTCCCAGCCCAGTTCCCCTTTCATCTCTGGCCTCCCTCCATCACAGACTATGCCCTATCGTAGAGGGTAAAATGGGATTAGTTTTCCCAAGGATAGTGTGAAGTGGCTTATTTTTATCATTACCTAGTAATACAGATTGTTAAAAAGAAAAAACTGAGATAAGGCTTCGTCTAAATGTCTCATCAAAATGTCCCTGCCTTGGAACACATTGCACCCAAGGGACTGTTTCAAAGACTGAAGTCAAAACCGCTGCATCCTAGTGGCTGCCTCAAAATGGCTGCATCAAAATGACTGTCAAGACAGCCCCATTGAAAGGTCGGATACCTGGAGCACATAGGAGTTGCTTTCTTGACACTCCCAGGTGTAATGGGACCAAGATCTTATACTGTCTTCTCCTCTGTGCCCACTGTCCCTTGGGGGGTTGAAATAGCTGTATTAAAAGTATCACACGACCTAAGTATCAGGGAAAAGGTAAGCATAGGGTTTTAGAAGAAGGGCCCTTCAAAGGGAGAGGACCTCCTGGAGGATAAAGAAGTGATCTAGAGGACTAGAGAGATGGGGGTAACTTGGAGGAGGGGCAAGAAGGTGGGAGAAGGTATTCCAGGCTGAAGGGCCACTATGAACATAGACACAGTCATGAGAAACTGAAAGGATGATCACAGCAACCTATAGACATTTCAGGTTGCTCCCCACCCAGCCTCTATTGAGCACCTACTGTGTGCTTCACCACATTGTCCCCATCATTTTGGAGAGGACACAGTTGATCTAGCACGATTCAGTCTTTTTTTTTTCCTTCTATTAAGTGACAGCAACAAAATATATCTGATCCCTAAACCAATTTCAAAAATCTGGTTTGATTTTAACCCTATATGGTTTCCCCTCAGATTTGTTTTACTTAATTTTTAAACCACTTTAATATGAAATAAGTAATTCAGAAAGAAATTAGTTTTTTCTATTTATTTTTGAAATCACCTTAATCTGAATTAAATACAGATAAACTACTTGGTTTATTTTGAAAAATACAATTACATTAGACATACAAATACAAACAAGTTGCTGACCAATTAAGTTATTAAGCGTTCACTTAGTATGCCATAACTTCTGAAAATACCAGTGATGACTCAATTTTAATAATAGTACTTTGTGTTGTATAGAATTGCAAAGTATGCTGAAACATTTTAAATACTATATGTCAATCTTCTAAAAAAATGAAGCTTAACATGTGGATTAAGTACAGATTATTATTATTATTTTTAGGACAGATTATTTTTCTGTAACATTGCTATTAACCTGAACGTTCCCATGGGAACAGGAGATATCTAACAGAAGATAAAGCCGATAACTTTCAATATTTAATTCAAATTCATAAATAAAAGCATGTTTGTAGCTGTATGAATGTTATACATTAATCTCACCAGGTACACAGAAATCTCCCTTAGAATCATATTTTCAAGAAGTTTATGTTAATGCTTTATAATTAATTGCTGATTACAAAAGTAATACATGCTTTCTGTAAATAAATTGAAAAAATCTAAAGAAGAATTAATTTCAGATTAATATTTGTTTGCAAACTAATATTTGTTTGCAATCTTCCTTGTATGTTTTATTTTTAAATGTTTTTAAACTTTTGTATCAGATTATAAATTTAATTTTGTATCCTTTATTTTTTATTTTTTCCCATGTCATTAATTAGTTTTTAAATTTGTTTTGTAAGTAGTAGGTTTGCGATGGCATCCACAATGTAATCACTACTTCCTGTTTAAGTTATTTTTTTTAAGTCTTGTCCACATTAACCTAAAACTTGCAACTCTGAAGTCATACTCCACCCCTGCTCAGAAAATAATGAATAAAAGGGTGTTAAATATCTTTATATCCTTTTTTACTGATTTTATCAGGTGATTTCTATAAGCATCCAAAATTGATTGATCAACGTTTCAGACTAATTCGCCCTCACCAAACACGTTTTGTGTGTGTGTGTCTAGAATAGAGTAACTGAGAACTCTTGTAGAAACTCAATCATAAAACAGCTAACTTCTGAAAGAGAACTTGGGGGGGGACATTGCCTTATATTTCAGCATTTATAGTAATCTCCCAGGAAGACAATAGTGTAAAATTTTAAATATTGTTTACTACTTTGGCACACAAGGAAGAAAATGATAGCCAGAAAATGCCCTGTACATGGATATTTTTCATTTTAAATATATCTCTGATTCCATTATTTCGACTTTGAAATAGTATCAAATAGCAGATTATATCTATATAGGATAGATACAGCATAGGGACCGGAAAATCTAACAAACCCAATTTACTGGAATGTAAATGGTCAGACAGGGAAATGATGACATTGCCTTCCTCTGATTGCAAATAGCAGCGAGGAAGAGAAATTTACAATAAGTTAAGGAAGACCTCAACCCAAGAGGAGAAATGCAGTTGAGGACCAAGAACTTTGGAAACCAGAATTGCGAAGATTTGTGGAAATGTAGGAAGTCCTCTTCTTTCCCAGAAGTCTCATTTCAGCATCTCTCTGCCACCTGATTCGTGCTTCTTTCTCCGCTGAGCAACCTCTGCTCCACAGTCCACAGGGTGAGAGAAGATGGATGATATCTGCAGCTCCAAGACCCACAGGAAGATACACACAGGTTCAGCCACATGGAGAAATGGATTCTCTCTCAGTCCCATTAATTAGGTGCTAGGGACTGAATGTTTGTGTGCCCCCAAAATTCATAAGTCAAAACTCTAATCCCCAATGTGATAGTATTTGGAGATGGGGCCTTTGGGAGGTGAATAGGTCATGAGGGTGGAGCCCTCATATGACATTAGTGCCCTTATATGAAAAGACAACAGGGAGCTTGCCTCTGCTCTCAGCCTTGAGGGGATACAATGAGAAGACGGCCATTTACGAAACAGGAAGCGGGCTCTCCCCAGACATGGGATCTGCTGGTGCCTTGATCTTGGACTTCTCAGCCTCCAAAACTGAGGGAAATAAATGTTTGTTGTTTAAGCTGCCTACCCTATGATATTTTGTTATAACAGGCCAAACTGACTGAAACACCAGGTAATTGTCTCAGCTTGACTCAGGTCCCAAATTCTGTGCCCATCAGCTGTGACCAGGGTACAGAGTCAACTTGGAAAAACCTCTGAATCCCCTCTGATTACTGGGGCAGGGGCTAGATGATGCTTATAATTTTGCCCACTGCAACCAGGTAGCTAAGCAATAGGTTCTGAATTTGTACAAAGTATGATTTTCTTTTTACTATTTTTTTATCTTTTTTGAGAATTATGATAATAGTACACAAATACATTTTCCTTGTATCTGGTGTGTAAACTTCCAGAACTTTTCCTCTGGGGAAATCTTACTGTTAAGTATTGTTCTGCAATTTGTTTTTGTTCTGTCACTTAACTATACATCTTGTATTGATATATTAAGGTTACATATTTTAATGAGTTAAGTTTTAAAAGTATACAAGTAATACATGAATGCATTTTTACTGTAAAAAAATTCTAGTAATACAGATCATATGGATGAAAAAGTCAAAGTTCTGTTTCACACAACTCCTGAATTATTTTTTTTTATTTTACTAGTATCATGGTTATATATATTGCTTTGCAACTTGAATTAATGCATAAATGTATACTCATTATTTAAAAATATATTACTTAACAAAACATTATTTAAAAATATATATGCACAGTGAAAAAAAATAGAATACCCTTCTAACACCCTCCTGCTACCACAATCCAACTTGCTTTCTCAAAATTACCATTAACAATGTGTTACATATCTTTCTGGATTTTTTTTCTATGTACATATACACATTCATACAAAAATGTATAGGTTGGGATTTTTTTCTTTTAACATAATTAGGATCAAAGTGTAAGGATTAAACAGAACTTTACTTTTTTCAATTTACAGGTATATGTTACAAATAGCTCCACATCACTACATACAGACTTATCAAGTTCTGTGTAGCATTACATATTATAGAACTATTGAACTATTGGTAAATTTTTATTTGCAGTCTTTTCACTATTAAAAAATATTGCGATGAATACATCTGTATATGTTTCTTCATGCTCATGTGAGGATATTTTTTCTATATTAAAGAAACAGAAATATTACAAAAGAGTCCTTCAGAAAAAGCTGCAATAATTTAACTCCATTCCACATGCAGTGTTTGTTTCCACACAACCTTGCCAACCCTGGATATCAACAATCCTTTTTAATTTTTGCCAATGTGAAGAGTAAAAAAAAAAATTCTTTTTCTTGTTGTAATTTGTGTCTCCCTCCTCATTAGTGAGCATGGACATCTCTTTATTTGTTCATTTGTCATTTATAGTTCTTTTTTATTCTCTTGGAGCTTTTACTCTATTTTAAAAAATCAATTTGTAGGAACAATTTATTCATCTGTCATTATACGTTTTGCAGATAACTCCCAGATTTAACTTTAGTCATGGCATCTTTATCATATGAAGTTTTAATTTTTAAGCAGTCAACACTGTTAGTCTTTTCCTTTATGGCTTCTAGATATTGTGCCTTGTTTTGGAAGTTCTTTACCACACCAAGACTATAAAAAAATTCTCTGGTTTATAAATACATTGGTATATTTTTAAAGGTTTAACTTTTAAAACAATCTAGAATTATTTGTATATGTCTATGTTGTATGTTGAGAGCTAGCTCTATTATGAATAACCAATTGTCCTATCAATTATGGAATTGATTAATAATAACCCACTGATTTGAAAATCTATCTTTCCTATATACCTAATTGGTCTGTTCCCAGATCTTGTTTTCTTCTCACCCCTTTCTATTATTTTGATAATGCTATACTGTTTCACCTACCATAACTTTACATTATGTTTTGATATGTGTTTGTTCTTTTTTCAACTTTTCCTTTTTCAAATTTTCTGTTACAGATAAATTTAAACATCTTCCAGTTAAATTACATAAGGAATCTTTTTGGATGTTTTCCTAATATTCTGCCAACTTTCTGTAGGAATCTTTAATGGAATTGTATTAAATGTAGAGACAAATGTGGAAAAATGCCCATAGTAAGATTGGAAAAACTCACCTGTAAAACCATCTGAGACTGGTGCCTTTCTAAGTTTGATCTTTGACTCCTTCCAATCTCTTCTATGGTTATTGGTCTATCCAGGTTTTCTACTTCCTCTCCAGTCAAACATAACCATTTGTATTTTCTAGAAAACCTTCCCTTTCATCTAGATTTTCAAATTTACTATATAAAAGTCATCCTTACTCATTTCTTATGTTGGTAATTTTGTCTTTTCACTTTTGTCTTAATCAGACATGACAAAGATTTGTTGACTAGTAACTAAGCAACTGGCTAAGAGCCCCTCTGAATTGCGTTGCTTTACTTCCCCAGCTATAGGTCCTTCTCCAAAAAGGAAACTTGTGTTCTGTGTGAAGTTGACAAGGCATTCCAACTGCCATGTTTCATTCTAGGCAAGAAGAAGCTAGGGAGGCTGATGAGCTCTCCCTTCCTGTTACCAAAATTAAGAGAGATTTAATTTAGGGTGGGTCCATGAGCGTCATTAGACACGTTTCCTTTTTCTTCCCTTTGCATCTGTGGTAAAGTTCCAGAGGAGTCCCCCAAGCTCTGCTCGCCTTCTCCGAGGCAGGCAATTCTCTGAGGAACGCTTGTCCTCCTGTGGCAGATTATTTATCCTCCAGAGAGGGTTTTTCTGATTTTATCCAGGGACAAACACTGCTAATCCCTGCCACTCAGAATAAGTGGGAAGGGAGAGAGAAAGAAGGTGCCCAACTAGCCTAGCTATTTCAAGAATGTGTTGACTCTGAGCATGGAAAAATCACTGAAATTCCTTCAACACTGTAAAATATTCTCTTCCCCGTGTTTTAGCCTAAGTTTTCTCTAACCTTGTTTCTTCATCAACCTGATTCCATTTTGTTTCTATTTATCTTCCTAGAACTTTAATTTTCTGGACATCCTTTCTCATTTTCCAGCACTGATATAGATTTATTCCTGAGAAACAAACAAATGAAATCTTTCCTGTCATTTCCTTAAGGGATTGGGAGTGAGGAAGAAGGTATACACGTGCACTCTTCCACCATTTTTCTCCTGTCTCTACTTTTAAATTTGTTTACACTGAACTAAAGAGGATAGTTTCAATAAGCAAATAACTTGATGAACAAAATAAGGAATGAATTAGGCTCTCATGTCACTCTGCATTTCCTCTATTGTTTCAGTAGTTAAACCTGAGTTACTGTTGTTGAAGTCACTGTTTGTGAGAAAAAGGAGGGTGTCCCTCTATGTGCTGTTTGTTTCCTTAGTACATAGCATTGCCTCCATCACAGTAAGCATTCTAGAAACATCGGTTAAATGGAAACCTGAATAAATTATTTTACACACAAACCAAAAATACAGAGATTCAAGAGGATTAGGAGGATTAGGTGCAGATTGATACAGACAGAGGCAAGACTAAGACAAGGGGTTTCCCTTGTTAATGTTGTTCTTCCAATCGCTTAGACAAAGGCAAGTGGAAAGAAGTCTGATTTTAGTTGACAGTGGCAGAAACTGTCACCCTGTCTCACAACTAACATAAGCATCACTTCTTACATTACCACTCTAGGGCACCAGCTTTAATAGCTTCATCCCTCCTTTCTTTGCTCTTGTGTCCCTTATTAGAGTAATAAACTGAAACTCAGATCATACCATTATGTTGTAAACTTTATTAGCATTTCTGGCCTTTAGTGCTTTTCCAAAGGAAAGAGATGTTGATTAGACTCTGTGTGTGGGTGTGTGGATCGGTGGAGTGTGTAGGTGTGTAGGGCTTGTTTGTTTGTTGTTTTAAAATTTAACTTCAGAGTTGAGGAGAACTGTGAATTGGCAAGCCACTGGTTTCCTAGAACAAGATTGTTTCTTTCCAGAGAAGGGTAAAATTGTCCTTTTCTATTTTGTTCCAGCAAAATAATAACCACCGGTCTTTGAACCTAATAGCTGAATCCATTTGTTCACCAACATCTTACCATAGTTAAATACATATTATTTGTCTTGCCAGGGATTGTGCTATTTATATGCCTTATGTGGATGATAAGCTGGACGTAGCAAAAATATTTTTGTTTGCTTTTGTTGTAATTTATGTTTTCTTATTTTCTTGTAACATGAACTACAGATATAAATTTTGTGAGTTAGAAGTTTGTGCTTAACTCTTTCTTTTTGCAGATTAATATGAAGGTGATTATTACCACAGAATGGGAATTAATGGATTATTACCACATCACATGATATAAATAAGGCCCTACTGAGATTGTTCATGAAAAGGCTTATTATCTTATGAATAAAATTTTAATTGATATATGCAGTAATTTCCTCTTACTATTATGAGAAATCTGGAGTGTTTTCAGGTTGCACGTTCTGACAAAATTGAATATATCTACTTCATATTAAGTAAAGAGCTGCCAATAACATTTTAAATTATTTTAAGAATTGGCTTTCACCAATCTCTACTTAGAATGGTTGTACCTGAAAAAATGAACAACTATTTTCTTGAAAATAGGGTATGTAGTTCCAATTTAACTGGAAAATACTGCTACAGAAAGCAGAACAACCTAATAGAATATCTCAGGCTTGTCAGAGCAGCATAATGTCATGAAATCATGGGATGTTTATAGATGGAAGTTACCTTAAAGATCTTTCAGTTCCATCATACGTGTATAACTATTGTGGATTTGCTCCATGACCCTTGTACATAAGAAAAAAATAAAATTTCTTAATTTTTCCAAGTCCAATCAAATCTTTCTAGGCCCTAAACCTGTTAGGATTGTTGAAAATCTATTCTTTATCATTTGGAGTGCTGACCCCTTCCTTGATTCAGGGTCCCACACAGAACAGGGAACCTTGGGGGAGGACCTCTGGCCTTCCATCATAATCGTCCATGTGATGGTTACTTTGTCAATCTGGCTAAGCTATGATGCCCAGTTGTTTTGTGAAGCACCAGAATAGATCTTGCTACAAAGGATTTTTATTTTAGATGTGATTAATATATAAATCAGTAAACTCTGAGTAAAGCAGATCACCCTCCAAAATGTCGGTGGGCCTCATCCAATCAGCTGAACAAAAACGGAGGTTTCCCGAAGAAGCAGTAACTGTGCCTATAAAGACTGCAACATAGGAATCCTGTCTGAGTTTCCAGACTGAAGATTTCTGACTCACGACTGCAACACCAAGTCTTCCCTGAATTTCCGGGTTGTTGTATTGCTCTACAGATTTCAAACTTCCCAGCCACTATAATCATGAGTGTGTGTGTGTGCGTGTGTGCGTGTGTGTGTGTGTGTGTGTGTGTGTGTGTGTTTCACTGCCCCTCTGGAGAAACCTGATTAATACCTGATTAATAACCCCTTAAGATACTCACTGACCATATGTTGTATCAAAGTTGGCCCATTCTGCTGCTCTCCACATCCTCTCCCTCTATGCTGCCCCTAACCACTAGGGTGCTTGCTTTGGTCCTGAAGGCACAGCCCTTAGTGTTCAGGCCCAGGAATCCACATGCTGGCCCTGCTACATCCTGGGCCATGTAGTGACAGAATACGGATCTTCACCACTTTGAGGTGCCACTACTCCTGTACCTTCTCAGCCTCTGGGAATCCAACCCTGCCCCAGGACTGAGTCATTCCCCCAACCATCCATCATCCTCATGTCCAAGCATTAGAGCCCATCCTTTCCCACCCACCACAACTCCCATATTTTGGGCAGAACCAACTACCTCCCACCAAAGATCCAAGTGGAGATATTTTTAGGAAGACTTCTAAGACACAGAAAAGCTATTTATTTCTCCTTGCGCAACAAACTCAGAACACAAAATGTTGGCATTAAGTACTTGGAAATTACCCATTTATTCCTTTGAATATTCTACATCAGTGAGACTAGACATGAATTAACATCTCGTTAAACTATCCTGTGTGTGTGTAAGGAGCCAAGACCCAGAGAAATTAAGTGGTTTCCTCAAGTTTCCCAGAACACTCTTATAAAATGGATAAGATGCTATCTGATGCCATATCCCTCCCCCACTACCTTCACCTTATATCTGGCTATATTTGTGCACAAATTTGTGGAGGTCCCAGCACTGAAACTGCTTTGCTACCTCAATATGAAATGGCAGGTTGGAATTTGATGCATAAATGGATCACAGTCTCTGTGGCTTTTAGCAGCCATAGCTTCCTCCAGATAATTCAGCCACAGGCTTTGGAGGGAACAGGGTCCTTCTGAAATGTGTAATTTAGTCCAAACTTGAAATTCGGTGGGCACTACCTGGCATCCGTGGTTAGAACGTTCTACAAAGTATAACTGCTTTCTCTCTCCTCTTGGTGACTAATCTTTCTCTCTTTTTTTTTTTAAGTTTAGCAGCTCCGTGGAGGGACAATGCAAAATGGGGCCTCGGGCTGCAGCTTTGTAACTTGGGCTCTTCCTATTGATCTCAAGAGCCCATTATGTAAGCTCATTTCTTCTGCTGGTACAGGAGCAAAAAAGGCTGACTTGTGACTTTTTTCCTATTGCACTCAGTTGTCCAAACATACTCAGACATTCAACGGTACATGAGTAGACAGCCATTTGGTCTTTCCGCCAAAAGGGCTGTGGCTGGGGTTGCTTGAGAAAATATCTGCTTTTGATCAAAATAAAATTCAAACTGTAAGCCAATATAGTTCATTGCCTATAATAAGCCTTGTATCTTAGGGGTAACAATAAAACTCTCAACTTCATGTGTTACTCTCTCTTCTCTTTCTCACTCACTCTTGCTCTCATTATTTAACTACTCTTGTAGCTAAAGGTCTCATGTTCTAATTGTTTTCTTTAGAGATCTACTTTCTCTAGAGGTTGTCAGATGTGTCCTTGAATTTATATATATATATATATATATATATATATATATATATATATACACATATATTCTAAGAGGCAAGGGTGTGGGTGTAGACAGTCAGGCAGTTGGAGGACATAGCGTTGTTTGAAATCAGAATATGTCTTCCTGGCTGGTACCACTAAATACATCTGCCAGGCATGGAGAACTCAAGATTGCTCCAAAGCCTATTCCTGCCAAATTAACACCTGTGACCACTGCCTTGGGACCACATATTACAATTACTATAATAAGCAGGTTGTGCAGATTCTAAACCCAGGCTGCCAAGGTTTAAATCCTAGCTCTACTGCTTGCCATCTCTTAATAAACCTTGTGTAAGTTACTTATTTTCTCCACGCCTCAGTTTCCTCACCTGTAAATTGGGGATTTCAAAGAAAGAACATACATCACAGAGGTACTGTGAGGCTCTGTGAGACTCTGGTGAATTAGTGCTTGTAAAGCCCTCAGAATAGTAGTTGGCATGTTGTAAGCACTAAGAGTTAGGCTTAGTATTATTAACTACATTTTTGAGAGACTTTTCTTCTGTTTTACCAAATCGTGGAAAAAAGGTATGTGTTTTGTATTTGTCTGTATTTCAAACCCTGATATAGAACACAGGAATATTCCTTCAGTTTTCTGGATGAAAACTATATTATTGTTCTGGAAAATAATCTTTTCTTCTGGGATGGAGTGTTTGAGGTTCAACTCAAGCAAATTGTTTTTGAAATCACTATAGCTCAGAGCTTTACAACAAATGCTAAAGGAATTTCTCTAGGCAGGAAACAAAAGAGAAGGAAAAGACCTACAAAAACAAACCCAAAACAATTTAAAAAATGGTAATAGGAAGTTACATATCGATAACTATCTTAAATGTAAATGGATTAAATGCTCCAACCAAAAGACATAGACTGGCTGAACGGATACAAAAACAAGACCTGTATATATGCTGTCTACAAGAGACCCACTTCAGACCTAGGGACACAAACAGACTGAAAGTGAGGGGATGGAAAAAAGATATTCCATGCAAAT
>NC_041223.1:33238017-33247667 GCF_002837175.3 Physeter macrocephalus | reverse complement strand
CACCAATGGACAGATCATCCAAAAGGAAAATAAATAAGGAAACAAGCTTTAAATGACACATTAAAGAAGATGGACTTAATTGATATTTATAGGACATTCCATCCAAAAACAACAGAATATACATTCTTCTCAAGTGCTCATGGAACATTCTCCAGGATAGATAATATCCTGAGTCACAAATCAAGCCTTCGCAAATTTAAGAAAATTGAAATCATTTCAAGTATCTTTTCCAACCACAATGCTATGAGACTAAATACCAATTACAGGAAAAAAACTGTAAAAAACAAAAACATATGCAGGCTAAACAATACGCTACTAAATAACCAAGAGATCACTGAAGAAATCAAAGAGGAAATCAAAAAATACCTGGAAACAAATGACAGTGAAAACACGACGACCCAAAACCTATGGGATGCAAAAAGCAGTTCTAAGAGGGAAGTTTATAGCAATACAATCCTACAGCTAGAAACAAGAGAAATCTCAAATAAACAACCTAACCTTACACCTAAATCAATTAGAGAAAGAAGAACAAAAAAACCCCAAAGTTAACAGAAGGAAAGAAATCATAAAGATCAGATCAGAAATAAATGAAAAAGAAATGAAGGAAACCATAGCAAAGATCAATAAAACTAAAAGCTGGTTCTTTGAGAAGATAAACAAAATTGATAGACCATTAGCCAGACTCATCAAGAAAATAAGGGAGAAGACTCAAATCAACAAAATTAGAAATGAAAAAGGAGAAGTAACAAGTGACACTGCAAAAGTACCAAGAATCGTGAGATATTACTACAAGCAACTACAATAATAATATGGACAACCTGGAAGAAATGGACAAATCTTTAGAAAAGCACAACCTTCTGAGACTGAAACATGAAGAAATAGAAAATATAAACAGACCAATCTCAAGCACTGAAGCTGAGACTGTGATTAAAAATCTTCCAACAAACAAAAGCCCAGGACCAGAGGGCTTCACAGGTGAATTCTATCCAACATTTAGAGAAGAGCTAAGACCTATCCTTCTCAAACTCTTCCAAAATATAGCAGAGGGAAAGAAACTCTCAAACTCATTCTATGAGGCCACCATCACCCTGATACCAAAACCAGACAAAGATGTCACAAAGAAAGAAAACTACAGACCAATATCATTGATGAACATAGATGCAAAAATCCTCAACAGGATATTAACAAACAAAAGCCAACAGCACATTAAAAGGATCATACACAATGATGAAGTGGAGTTTATCCCAGGAGTGCAAGGATTCTTCAATATACACAAATCAATCAATGTGATACACCGTATTAACAAACTGAAGGATGAAAACCATATGATCATCTCAATAGATGCAGAAAAAGCTTTTGACAAAATTCAACACCCATTTATGATAAAAGCCTTCCAGAAAGTAGGCATAGAGGGAACCTACCTCAACATAATAAAGGCCATATATGACGAACCCACAGCCAACATCGTTCTCAATGGTGGAAAACTGAAAACATTTCCTCTAAGATCAGGAACAAGACAAGGCTGTCCACTCTCACCACTATTATTCAACATTGTTTTGGAAGTTTTAGACATGGCAATCAGAGAAGAAAAAGAAAATGAAAGGAATCCAAATCAGAAAAGAAGAAGTAAAACTGTCACTGTTTGCAGATGACATGATACTATACATACAGAGTCCTAAAGATGCCACCAGAAAACTACTAGAGCTAATCAATGAATTTGGTAAAGTAGCAGGATACAAAATTAATGCATAGAAATCTCTTGCATTCCTATACACTAATGATGAAAAATCTGAAATAGAAATTAAGGAAACACTCCCATTTATCATTGCGACAAAAAGAATAAAATATCTAGGAATAAACCTACCTAAGGAGACAAAAGACCTGTATGCAGAAAATGATGACAGTGATGAGAAAGAGAAACGGAGCTGGAGGAATCAGGCTCCCTGACTTCAGACTATACTACAAAGCTACAGTAATCAAGACAGTATGGTACTGGTACAAAAACAGAAATATAGATCAATGGAACAGGATAGAGAGCCCTGAGATAAATCCACACACATGGTTACCTTATCTTTGATAAAGGAGGGGAGAATATACAATGGAGAAAAAACAGCCTCTTCAATAAGTGGTGCTGGGAAAACTGGACAGCTACATGCAAAAGAATGAAATTAGAGCACTTCCTAACACCTTACACAAAAATAAACTCAAAATGGATTAAAGACCTAAATGTAAGGCCAGACACTATAAAACTCTTAGAGGAAAACATAGGCAGAACACTCTATGACATAAATCACAGCAAGATACTTTTTGACCCCCCCCCAGAAAAATGGAAATAAAAACAAAAATAAACTAATGGGGCCTAGTGAAACTTAAAAGCTTTTGCACAGCAAAGGAAATCATAAACAAGACGAAAAGACAAATCTCAGAATGGGAGAAAATATTTGCAAATGAAGCAACTGATGAAGGATTAATCTCCAAAATATACCAGCAGCTCATGCAGCACAATATGAAAAAACAAACAACCCAATCAAAAAATGGGCAGAAGATCTACATAGACATTTCTCCAAAGAAGATATACAGATTGCCAACAAATACAATAAAAGATGCTCAACATCACTAATCATTAGAGAAATGCAAATCAAAACTACAGTGAGGTATCGCCTCACACTAGTCAGAGTGGCCATCATCAAAAAATCTACAGATAACAAATGCTGGAGAGGGTGTGGAGAAAAGGGAACCCTCTTCAACTGTTAGTAGGAATGTAAATTGATACAGCCACTATTGAGAACAGTATGGAGGTTCCTCAAAAAACTAAAAATAGAACTACCATATGACCCAGCAATCACACTACTGGGCATATACCCTGAGAAAACCATAATTCAAAAAGAATCATGTACCACAATGTTCATTGTGGCACTATATACAATAGCCAGGACATGGAAGCAACCTAAGTGTCCATCGACAGATGAATGGAATAAAGAAGATGTGGCACATATATACAATGGAATATTACTCAGCCATAAAAAGAATGAAATTGAGTTATTTGTAGTGAGGTGGATGGACCTAGAGTCTGTCATACAGAGTGAAGTAAGTCAGTAAGAGAAAAACAAATACTGTATGCTAACACATATATATATGGAAGCTAAAAAAAAAAAGGTTCTGATGAATCTAGGGGCAGGACAGGAATAGAGATGCAGACATAGAGAATGGACTTGAGGACACAGGGAGGGGGAAGGGTAAGCTGGGATGAAGTAAGAGAGTAGTATTGACATATATATGCTACCAAATGTGAAATAGATAACTAGTGGGAAGCAGCTGCATTGCACAGGGAGATCAGCTCGGTGCTTTTCGACCACCTAGAGGAGTGGGATAAGGAGGTTAGGAGGGAGGCTCAAGAGGGAGGGGATATGGGGATATATGTATACGTATAGGTGATTCACTTTGTTATACAGCAGAAACTAACACAACATTGTAAGTAATTATACTCCAATAAAGATGTAAAAAAAAATCACTATAGCTGAGAAATTCTTCAGATCATTGAGATCCCCAACCATTTCTTTGTGGTTTGGACGGAAAAATAAGAAGAGGTAAGAGTAACAGACTTGGCTTGCAATGGGGAGGTTTAAATTCTAGGTTTTATTTGGCTATGTAAAAAATATCTCCGAGATTCAGTTTCCTCATCTGAAAATTGAGGATGTCCCTACAAAGATGCTATTTTGGAAATCGTCCTGTTGCAGCACTAATGCATAATATACTAAACATAATTTTAAGTTCTGGTTATAGAGTTAAATGTAAAAACAAAAATTAAAATATCAGCACAAAGCATAGATGAAAATCTGATATTGGGGTGAAAAGGGTCTTCCTAAGAAACACCTCAAAAAGGGAGAAGTTGAGTTGATCATCAAAAGTTTTAAAATAACTTCTACAAATCAAAAACTTAAGGAAATGTAAAGGCAAACAACACATTAGTATTAACAGTGTAACAGGGAAATATGTGTACTATATAAGCAATTCTTAAAAATCAATGAAAAGGATTAAAACACCAATATAAAAATGAATAAAAGAATATGAATGAAACCAATCACAATGTGTGGATTTTATCTTGCTCTTGATTCCAATAAAGAAACTAAAAAAAAAAGTATAAGGTAACTGGAAATTGGAATACTTGATGTTTTCTGATAAAAATAATTATTGTTGATTTTTTTACTTATGACAGTGATATTGTATGTGTGTTTTTGAAAGAGTCCTTACGTTTTAAAGATACATTCTGAGACATTTGCAGATGTCTGAGATTTGCTTCAAAATAATCCAGGGGAGGGGTGGGTGGTTCGGGGGTATAACTGAAGTAAAATTTGTAATGACTTGATAATTGTTGAAGAGGCATGATGGGCTCCTTATTCTAACAACCTTTATATACTATTTGAAATTTTCAATAACAAGAATA
Organism: Physeter macrocephalus; assembly: GCF_002837175.3. Taxonomy (NCBI): domain Eukaryota; kingdom Metazoa; phylum Chordata; class Mammalia; order Artiodactyla; family Physeteridae; genus Physeter; species Physeter macrocephalus. Next base: position 33,243,223 of record NC_041223.1, on the reverse strand, counting down.
TATAAGGTACAATACTGTTTATGAAAATGATAATATTTAAAATATGTTTACATGAATATATAAATGAACGAATTTTGGGCATGCATGCGTGCGTGTGTGTGTGTGTGTGTGTGTGTGTGTGTGTGTGTGTGTGTAAACCCTACCTCTGGGTTGGGGGTGAGGGGTCAAGAAGGAGAGAAATGTGATCAAGAGGGGTTCATGAGGACATAACTCTACTGTTAATTTTTTATTTCTTAAACCAGGTAAAGCATAAACTGGTGAATAAGATAGTCTTTACTTAATTATGTGCATCTTTTTTTTCCCTTATATTTAAATAATTTTTTTAACTGTTCTGGAGAACAATGGAGAAATTTTTTTTTAAAGTGCAAAAACATGTTTTTTAACAAAAGAAAAAAATAAAACTGACCAATACCTACACGGGAAAATGTTGAAACTTGTTTTTAAAAGTTTCAACATTAAAAGAAATATAAATTTAGAGGAGATACTTTTTTTCTAGCACATTGGAAAAAATTAAAACATTAATTAAATTAATTAATTAAACATAGTGATCAGTGTTGGCTAAAGCATAGTATATTAGACACTCTTTCACACTTCTGGAAATAAAAATTATTTCAAACTTTCTGGAAGGCAACTAGGTGTACAGATCAAGACAAAATATTTCCATTTGTTGCTGTTTATTCTATAGAAATAACCACACAGAAACACAAAGAATTTTTATTAAAGGATGCTCATTGCAAGTATATTTTACAGGAAAATTGGAAACTTCCATGTCTCACAATTGGAATTTAGTTAAATGTATGATGGCTTGTTCATAAAACAGAATTCTATGTAGAACTGAAAAGTTTTTTAATGACATAGAAAACATGGGTCACGTAGTATTAAATTTTAAAAAGCAAGGTAAAGACTGTGCATATAAGCATGATCCCACTTTTAAAAACAATAAATGGAATCTGAGTGTGAATGCGGTATGAGGGCCGTTTTGGTCCAGGATTGTGTGTCACCTTCTGAGATGTAAGCAAGTCTAGGCAGACTTAAGGAACTGGTGGGTGGCCTTCTGGGCTTCTTTCAGTTTGCTTGGGGGAATGAAGGAACCTCCTAGAAACTAATTCATTCTAAGTGAAAAGGGAGTTGTGAAAAACATATTTGACTGTAAGACAAAGCCTTGGGGTGAGAGGCTTCAGTAATTCTGAGCCCAGGGGTGTCTGCCGTGCATCTGCCCAGGCTCCATCTCCATGGACTTGGAGCTTGTCTTGGGAGACAGAGGACTCTATGCAAAGGTGGGAGGATCTGCTTAAGTAAAGACCTTGCGAAGCTTGGGGAGCACCCGAGGCACTTTCAGTGTGCCCACAACAGAGGTAAGATAAAATGTGAAGGGCGCTTTCTTTTCTGCCTTTCTACTGGCCTGCACCTGGCTTGGAGTTTTGAAGGCTTCAGTGTGTCGGGGCAATTCTTGATAGTAAAAAGCAGCTAGGCACTGCAGAAACAGCACTGGGGCCTGGGGCCTGCCATGTGGGAGCTGCCTGGGCAGGCAGCTGGGCACCTGTGTGACACTCTCTGGAAACTATAGAAACACACTGGGACCAAGGCAAGATTTTCCAAGGGTCTGGGGTCTTGCTCTTTCACAAGGCAGCAAAACAGAGGTAACACTGCTGAAGTGATCCTATATTAAACTCCAGATTGGGGTAGTTTGAGGAAACTCATTGTGTGTGTGTGTGTGTGTGTGTGTGTGTGTGTGTGTGTGTGTGTATCCAAAGAAAATAAACCCAAATGTTATTGGTGCTTACTATTATAGGTGATTTCAATTTTTCTCTTTTGTGTTTTGTGTGTAGATTGTGATGGTGTCAGTGTAAGATTGTTTCTGTCACTGAGATTTAGATATGACTGAGCATGCCTGAAGAACATTGTAGTGAATGTAGTGAAACTTCCATGTTTCTAGCTCAGGGAAGGCCTGAGGATTCCTCTAAGAAATTTTACTCTGAGGAAAGTGCATATTTTCTTTTCTTTTCTTACTGTTATCAGAAAAATATTGGATATATCTCCATTCCCTTTTAGGTCAGATACTCTATATGATTTTATACTTCTGTAAAAACACTTGTAGGACCATGATTAAATATTTTTATTAATCTAGGAAAACAAAAGTATAATAAATAACTTCTGTTCACATGTTATGTTTTACTCATAAAATTCCATTTGTCTCCTGTGGAACTCACAAAAATAGTCCTGGAGCCCATTTGTTTAAATACATTCGTACGAGAGATCCAACAACTAAAATGTCTAGAGCAATGAAAAATAATGAGAGAATTAAATTGTGTCTTTATTTTTGCTAGTCTTCTCAATCCTTTATTTATAAAATAGAGGCTGTGTATTTTAGCTATTAATGTATTAAGCTGTTTTGTATTTCTCAATTAAGCTGGAATATGAAAATGATGTTTTTGTATATGTCAAGGAATCAAGCCTGACTCAACAGTTTCATGTGATAACATGTGATAAATGCCTAAAGCTCCCAAGGGACAGGGAAGATGGACGTTACCAAAAGTTAGGAAATTTGAAAAGGGCAATTTGAAGGGGATACAAATTACATATGTTTGCAAGCTGTCAAAGTAATATATTTAGGATATATAAAGTATGCATAGTCTTTATCCTAGGGAGTACCACATTAAAAATCTTTACTAGTTGAGCTTTTTAACTTTTAGAGACTATTTATTGATTATGGAGGAACTGGCCTTTGGATTAAGATTATTTCTACAATATTGCCAATTTTTTCAACTGCCATCAATATTTCATGATTAAGATGACAGTCGTGTTTGTTTTGGTAAGTAACCTTTATTATATTTCAGTAACTTTTTAAATTCCCACTTTACACTTAAAATTAGGAAGTTCTTTATTAAAACACTTTTAGCATCTGTGATGTATTCATGGCTTTTCTCCTTTAAGTTATTGATGTATTGATGTAGTGATTATATTGAAAAATTTCATTTCGAATCATTCACACATTCCTGGAACAAACTGCTTGGTTGTGTAGCATTCTTTTTGATGTTCTGATGTTTCATTTGTTAATCATTTATTTAGAAAATTTGCATCTACATTCATTAATAAATTTGACCTATATGACTTTTGTTCCTGTTGCTCTACTATCTGTATTGGGTATTGGTGTTAAGCTTAAATTAGTTTCATAAAATTAACTGAGAAGCTTTCCTTTATATGAGTTGGCATTGTTAAAATAAGATTAGTACAGGTGAGGGGGTGGGGAAGGAGTAAATTGGGAGGTTGGGATTAAAATATACACACTACTATATTTAAAATAGATAACCAACAAGGACCTACTGTATAGCACAGGGAACTATACTCAATACTCTGTGGTTACATATGTGGGAAGAGAATCTGAGAAAGGGTGGATATATGTATGTGTATGGCTGGTTCACTTTGCTGTGCAGCGGAGGCTAGCATGACACTGTAAATCAACTGTACTCCAATAAAATTAATTTAAAAATTTAAACATTAAATTAAAAAATAAAAAAGATTAGTACGGGCATACCTCGGAGATATCATGGATTCTGCTCCAGACCACCACAATAGAGCAGATATTGCAATAAAGTGAGTCACACAAATGTTTTGGTTTACCAGTGCATATAAATGTTATGCTTACACTCTCCCCTACTCTATTAAGTGTGAAATAGCATTATGTCTAATAAAAGTACCTTAGTTAAGAAATACTTTATTGCTAAAAGATGCTAAGCATTATCTGAGCCTTCAATTAGTCATAGTAGTAGCATACATAGTAGATTACAGATCACCATAACCAATACAATAATAATGAAAAAGTGTGAAATAGTTCGAGAATTACCCAAATGTGACACAGAGACACAAAGTGAGCAAAAGCTGTTGAAAGAATGGCACCAACAGATTTGCTCGAGGCAGGGTAGCCACAAACCTTCAGTTTGTAAAAAATGCGGTATCTGTGAAGCTCAATAAAGCGAAGTGCAATAAAACGAGGTATGCCCGTACTTACAAATGCTAATATTAAAATAAATATTAAGTAAATTAAATCGTATTAATGCCAAAATAAGTATTAGTATTAAGATTAAATATTTGTTTTTTTAACTGTTACTGTTAGTTGAAAATCAATATGGATCCAGTGCCTTTTCAAATGGTTAAGTTTTATTATCTTTCCAAATGCTTACAAGGGTTTTCTTCTGTTCAAGTTTCTATTACTTCTTGGTCAAATGTGGTAAATGTATTAGTCAGAATAGTCTATGCTACACTGCAGTAACAAAACACTAAATATCAGAAGCTTAACATGCTAAAAGTTTATTCTGGCTCACATCATATGTTGAGACAGTCAGAGAGCCATCTTTCAACTTGTAGCCATGCTATATGGAATATGTGTCTTCTAAAATCATCAGATAAAAGGACTAGAGGAATGAGCAGGATATTTTTAGGTGCCAGACCCTGAAAGTGGCTTACATCACTTGTGTTCTCACTCCTTTGACTGGATCTCAGTCTTATGGTCTCAACCTAATAACAAGAAGTCTCAGTGCCCATGAAGAAATAAGCCTCTTTCTGCTATTTCTGTAGTTATATTTTTTTTCCAGGAAATCATCTAGTTTCTCTAGATTTTCAAGTTCATTACCAAAGAATTGCACATAATATTCTTTTATAATCATTTTAATTGTATCCCTATCTCTAATTATATCTTCTTTGTCATTCTTAATTTTGCACAATTTATTTTATCCCTTTTGTCCTAATTTGCACTTATGTACTATTTATTGACTGGTCTTTACAAAACACAAGCTTTTGTTTTTATTTATTCTTTCTATTGATATCACAGATAATTACTGAGTGCTATTCTAAGTAAGTGAACATTTTGTGGAAATAAGAAAAAGAAAGTTCCTCCTCTCATGGAACTTGGAATCCTCCTGCTTTCTTTCAGGCTATTTTGTTGTTCTCATATAAGTTGGATGCTTTTCTTATTTATCTTTAATCTTTCTTTTTATTTTTAATAAAAGCCTCTAAGACTATAACATTTCTTTTTTTTTTTTTTTTTTTTGCAGTACACGGGCCTCTCACTGTTGTGGCTTCTCCCGTTGTGGGGCACAGGCTCCGGACGTGCGGGCTCAGCAGCCATGGCTCACGGGCCCAGCCGCTCTGCGGCATGTGGGATCCTCCCGGACCAGGGCACGAACCCGTGTCCCCTGCATCGGCAGGC
>NC_041223.1:33227461-33237379 GCF_002837175.3 Physeter macrocephalus | reverse complement strand
GTGGCATGGACATATATACACTACCAAATGTAAAATAGCTAGCTAGTGGGAAGCAGCCACATAGCACAAGGAGATCAGCTGGGTGCTTTGTGACCACCTAGAGGGGTGGGATAGGGAGGGTGGGAGGGAGATCCAAGAGGGAGGAGATATGGGGATATATGTATATGTATAGCTGATTAACTTTGTTATAAAGCAGAAACTAACACACCATTGTAAAGCAATTATACTCCAATAAAGATGTTTAAGAAAAAAAATAATGACTCATTTATGTTTAATGTTTTTGGTTTTGTTGTATATTGATATTTTCACACCTGTTTGCATTCTGTTTGTATTTACCTGCTATATCTTTGCGCATATCTTGATTTTCATTTTCAATGTTTCTTTGCAACTGTTTTAGATGAGTTTCATTTCTAAATTATTTTTAATATGGCCATGATAAAAAATTTAGTGAGAATTGGTGTTCCTTCCATTATATTATACATTTTCTGGATATTTTACCTGTTGTCATTGTTTCCTCTCTTTATTACCTAGTCTGTCAATGTCACAATTTTCTTTATTGCTTTTTCAAATTTGGTAATTTAGAATTTCTTCTCTTCTTTAAATTCTGCTGGTGATTAAGCCTATAGCTAAATCCATATTTACCTATCATGAGAATATAACAACTCTCTCTAATCCTATATATTTTGTTTAGTTATTTCTCTCCTTCCCATACCTGGGAATTAGAATGTTTTTATTTTCTCACTCTCCCAAATGTTCTGTTCTCTCTGTCTTGTAATTGTTTGTTCTTAAATTCCAGGAATTTCAATATGATATTCAAACTATGTAAGTGGGGACATTTATAGAGCTCATGTCATTTGATTCCTTTTTTTTCAGTGATCATGTTTGCATATACATTGTTTGGTTTTCTAGTTATTTAATGTGAGAAGGTAAACATAGTTCCTCTGAATCCAACATGGTTAGAAGTGAAAGGTTTACCAAATTCCTAAAATTTGGTAAACCTTGTTAATTTGTACCTCCAGTCTCTTGCTGCTCAGGGAAATTTTATCTCATAATTTAATTTCTACTTCCAATTTGCCTCCTTCTGAGTTCCAGAAGTCCCACATGTTGAATTAATCCCTTGTTGGGTTTCCTGGATCTGTTCTCCTGTTTTTTTTTCCCTCATTAATTCCACCTCTTTGTATTTTGCTCTGTGTTCTGACACATTTTCCCAGTAGATTTTCTGCACTACTAATTTGATTCTCAACAGTAAACGTACCCTACAGTGAGTTGTTTCCTTGATTGTGGTCTTGGGTTTCCTCAGCACTCATGCTGATCAGGCGGTGGGATCTAAGAAGCAGGAGAAACCATCAAAGGGTGTGAGGCAGAGAAGAATCTTTCTGTCATTAAAAAGTAGCAAACAACTCCTTTCCAGACAATTAAGAATAAAGGGAAACTTTGTATGGCTGTCATTGTGAACACATTAACTTTTTTCTGAAATCCCACGGTGGACAGTCTTATGGGGAAAGTAAAGCTTTGGATTTTTTACTCTGGATGAGCTAAGAAAACATTGTAAGTTTCTGAATAAAGAACTAATAACTGTCACGTGGTGATAAGTATTCCAAAGTAAGTCCAAAGCTAGCCCAGTAATAGGCATAATGAGGGATGAAAGTGCTAAGGAAGGTGTTATTTGGAAGGAAGTAGTCAGTGGAAGACTCTCAAAGTGACAGAATTTATTCACAACAGCCCAAAGGTGGAAAAAACCCAAATGTCTACCATCAGATGAATTTATAAACAAAATGTGGCACATATACATAATGGTATATTATTCAGCCTTAAAAAAGAAGGAAATTCTGACACATGCTACAACACAGATGAATCTTGAAAACATTGTACTAAGTGAAAAAGCCAGACACAAGAGGACAAATATTGTATAATTCCACTTATATGAGATACCTAGAGTAGTCAAATTAATACAGATAGAAAGTAGGATAGTGGTTACCATGACTGGGGAGAGGAGAGAATGGGGAGTTATTGTTTAATGGGCAGAGTTTCAGTTTAGGATGATGGAAAATTCTGGAGATGGATGATGGAAAAGTCTGGAGATGGATGATGGTGACAGTTGCACAACAATGTGAATGTACTTAATGCCACTGAACTGTACACCTAAAAATGCTTAAAATTGTAACTTTTGTTATGTATACTGTACCATAGTGGTAAAGTATACATAACAAAATTATATATATATATATATATACACACACATAACAAAATTATATATGTATAATTCTCAGGGAGTATACGGGCACTCTCTGCTCAATTTTACCATGACCCTAAAACTGCTCTATAAACTAAAGTATTTTTTAAAAAACACAATTTATCTAAATTTTAGGTTTTGCTGGCAAAGGGTATGAAGATGAGGACTACAAAAGACAGAAATATGTGTAGGAAAAAACCTAAGCCTCCTAAAACATTTAACTGGGAAAAAGGACAAAGGAAAGTAATTATACAGCTACATTGTCATTCAAGGCTCTTTGACATTGTTTCCAGGAGATAATGTCAGATCCCTGGTATGAATGAAAAGGAGAATGGGATTAGGATGTGACCTATTAGTCTGCAGAGTTCACATTAAGTATGCCTCTTTTTTAAAAAAATAGCTTTATTGAGTTCTAACTGATATACAAAGCCCCCAGACATATTTAATATGTACAATTTGAGGAGTTTGGACATATACATATACCACAATAAAGGTAATAAACATATTCATCACCTGAAAAAGTTTTCTCATCCCCCCCTCATGCTTTGTGTGTGTGTGTATGTGTGTGTGTGTGTGTGTGTGTGTGTGTGTGTGTGGTAATAACACTTAACATGAGATCTACCCACTTAGCCAATTTTTAGTGCACAATACAGTATGTTCACTACAGGCACTTTCTACTCTCTGCTTCTATGAATTTGACTATTTTAGCTTCCTCATATAAATGGAATCATGCAATATTTGTCATTATATATATGGCTTATTTCTCTTAGCAAAATGTTAGCATGGCTATTATAAAAAACAAAAAGGTGCTGGTGAGGATGTGGAGAAACTAGAACCCTCTTGCACTGTTGGTGAGAATGTAAAATGGTGCAGCAACTACAGAAACAGTATAGAGATTCCTCCAAAAATTAAAAATAGAACTACCATATGATTCAACAATCCTATTCCTGGGCATCTATCCAAAAGAATTGAAATCAGGATCTCGAAGAGATATCTGCAATTTCATGTTCATTGCAGCACTATTCACAGTAAGCAATTTATGAAAATCACACAACTGTCTATCGACAGATGAATGAGTAAAGAAAATGTGGTATATATGATGAAATATTATTTGGCACCCTCAAAAAAGAGAGTACATTCTGCCGCATGCAACAACATGGATAAACCTGGCGAGGGAGCTCTGAGGGGGTTTCTTTCATAAGGGCACTAATTCCATTCATGAACACTCTACTCTCAGGACCTAGCGCCTCCCAAATGTCCCACCTTTTAATATCAACACGGTGGGCATAAGGCCTTCAACATATAAATTTCAGGGCGGACACAAACATTCAAACCGTAACATCCTCTAATGGGGTGATTCACTGGATTCCTTGAAGACACTACTTACTGGAGGCCTCCCCTGCAGTCACCCAGATACAGGCAGTGCCTCTAATCCTGTAGGCTACATATGCTTCGTCCATTAGTCCCAGCATATCACCAGAACTCCTTTCCAGGCAGTGCTATTGAAAGTGATTCAACAAGTATCTAATCTAGCTTCCTCCCACATGGCCCAAATGTAGTCCACTTATGAATCCATGTCCACTATTGCTGAAAAAACAGGAAATTCCCAGTACAGCTCTTTCGCCCTCTTGCTTGGCCACCTTGGGCTGCTCTAGGTGCAGCTTCTCCACCAGCCTTCATGCTCCTCACCTTCGGAAAGCATAGGTCAGCTTCTCTGAGTGGTTCCCTTAAAGCCCCCTCTCTAGCTTGGCTAAAGGTAAAGGGAGAATGACAAGGCACCATTTCCCCCTCTCACAAGGTGTGATCAGGGAAACCCCAAAGATTGCAACAACATTCTCCAAAGAAATTCTCTCTCTCTCTCTTTGCATCTTTAACTTCAAGAAGTTTATGCCTTCCAGTGGGTAATGAAATAGGGGTTTAAGTAATCTGTTTTTATAGGGGTGGTCTAGCACCTCCCCTTCCTTAGAACATCAAAGATTTTAGAAACCACTGTTTTGTTGTTGGTCTTTGTTACCTCAGCCCAAACTAAGACTTTTTAAAAAACTTGTTAGCACCAATTCTCTCCACATGAAGGAGAGTGTTTTAGTTTATATTGTTCTAAAAACGATTGGCCCAGGTAATGTATTTTAAAACATGTTACTTACATTGCCTACCTTCCCTCTCCACTCATAGTTTTTGTGGCTTAGTAAATGTCTGAAAATTTAGAAAAGTAACAGGAGAACACAAATTACCTTGTTGCAAAAAAAACCAAAAACAAAACCTTTTTTTCTCTCTAGCTTGACAAATCATTCAAGAACTCTCTTCACTGCATGAGTAAGAACAAATGTTGTATTAGTAAATACAAACATAATTAAGTCTTGCTTAACTGGGACATTTTGAATGAACCACTCTGCTAAACTGAATTTTCAGGTTAAGGAGTAACCCCTTTTGTTTCAACGTTTGTCATTAAATATCTTCCTTAGATTCCTTAGCTGCCTTAAATTCCTTTTGGAATCAGGCGGTAGAGAAGTCCCTCCTTATCTGCTGTTCCGCTTTTCACGATTTCATTTACCCACGGTCAACTGCAGTCTGAAAATATGCAATGGAAAACTGCAGAAATGAACAACTCATGAGTTTTAAACTGCGCGCCGTTCTGAGTAGCGTGCTGAAATCTCGCGCGGTCTTGCTATGTCCCGCCCAGGAAGCGAATCACCCTTTAGTCCGGCGTATCCCTCGTGTTAGTCCCTCAGTAGCCACCTCCAGTTCCGTTACCAGTTCCACTGTCTTGGTATCACAGTGCTTGTGTTCAAGTCACCCTTAGTGTACTTAATAACGGCCCCAAAGCCCAAGAGTAGTGATGCTGGCAATTCAGATACGCCAAAGAGAAGCCATAAAGTGCGTCCTTTAAGTGAAAAGGTGACAGTTCTTGACTTTATAAGGAAAGAAAAAATATCTTTTGCTGAGATTGCTGAACTCTACAGTAAGAATGAATCTTCTATCCGTGAAATGGTGAAGAAGGTAAAAGAAATGTGTGCTAGTTTTGCTGTCATATCTCAAACTGCAAAAGAAATGGCCACAGTGAGTAACAAGTGCTTATTTAAGATGGAAAAAGCATTAAATTTGTACAATAAGATATTTTGAGAGAGAGACCACCCAACTTTAACGTAACCGTCATTACAGTATATTGTTATAATTGTTCTATTTTAAGTTATTGTTGTTAATCTCTTTCTGTGACTAATTATAAATTAAACTTTATCATAGGTATGTATGTATGTAAAGGAAAAAACATAGTATATATAGAGAGTTTTCAGTACTATCTGCAGTTTCAGGCATCCACTGGGGGTCTTAGAAACTATGCCCTGCACATAAGGCGGGAACTACTGTATATAAATGAAATGAAATGAAAATATATGTCATTTTCCACCTTCATAAGGCTTACAGTAAACATAATTTAATATTTGAGAATTATAGGAAATCGCAGATAATCCTTGTACCTCTGGCCTTCCTCCTCTCACATTATTACATAACTCTGGGCCTGGAGATATCTGCACTCTACAGGAAAGTAAAACAGCAGGACAGGGGAGGCATTGTCCCTGAGCAGCTAGAAATAAAATCAAGTGCTTAGTCTCAAGGCAAGAGTCACTTTGTACATGACAATGTGAAGAACCCAATTTGGAACAGGGACCTGGGTCATATCTTGGGGGACAACTGGATGAGAAGACAGGCAGAATAATGTCTTGCCAATATACTGCCAATTTATTTGTTCACCTGTATTCTCTTATACTATTTCATGCAAGTAGCCAGGCTTTTTAATTCCTTGATCAGAGATTTTGGCAAAAGATGCCTGAGGTCGACATTTTTTTGGTAATGCCCAGTGAAAGGATTTTTGCAGTGTGGCTACAGGGGAGAAAAGTGATTTTGAGAGACTGACAAGAAGAAGAGGAAGTTCTATAGATTGTGAATGAGAGAGGGGCTGTGGGTCCCTGGCAGTTTCAGGGGTGGTGAGGGTCTGAAGAAGGGTGGCTCCATGTTATACCTCAGGAGGAGGAATCCAGGCATGGGTTTCTAGCTTAGACAAAGATCCCTGTACTTCCACTGTGATAAATGTAGAACTTTTGGACAGAAGAGGACCATATGAACAAGGGATAATGAATATCTTGAACAAAACCCAGTACAGTCTGATGACTGCAAGGGCTTCCAGATGCTTTGGTGTAACCTTATTCCCCAACACCTTTGTACAGCTTAGGCTATGTGTGTGTGTAGGCAGGAAAAGAGACACTGAAATGTAGGCTAGATGCTTGCAGTCAGAATTAAGTAGGTTTAGAGAACTCTGATGTTTGTTGCACATTGAGTATGGGGACTAAGTTTCCCTTGATCAATGTCTCTAAGTTCCATGAGCTCAGGATCCACAGTTGCTTTTATTCACCATTAAATCCCTCAGGCCAATGCTTGGCACCTGGAAGATGCATCACGAAGTAGAAATACACACAATCGGCCTTAAATATGCCATTGTGCGGCTTTGAATAAGAGACCTATTCATTTTATTAATTTAATTTTCTTATCTCTAAAATGTTGAAAAGAATTTTCCTTCAGATGCTTGTTGTGGGGATGAAATGAAAAAACAAATGGTCATCAGGCAGACCAGATGAGGTGCTTTGCAGCTGTTCTGTACTTTTCTTTGAGGCTTTGAAGTACTTGCCTTACATGGACCTTTTGGAAGCCTTCACAGTTGTAATGAAACCTCACAGATTTCTAAGGGCTGAATTTTCTGTCTTTTTCTAGGTTTCCACTGCAAGCCATGGTTAATGCAGACAAGGTTCTAAGGTGGGTGACCGTGTCAGTGATGGCCATCTACATATGTGAATGACTAGATGGCTCATCAGCGATCTGTGAGGTGCCTAGAAATAGACGTCCCCCCAGCAGGGGTACCTGACGCTGGATGGTGACTAAGTCAATTGAATCCTCTGTCTTGGGGATTTTAAGTGTAAAATACTGCCTTTTTTAGTGGTGGAGGCAGAAGTTTATCCATTTATTCAACAGACAGTTCTCGAGCTTCTACTATTTTCTAAACACTCTTCTAGATGATGAGAATATAATCAGTGAACAACACCAAACTATTTCCTGCCCTCTTCGTACTCATATTCTGGTGGGAGAGACAAACACGTGTTGTATTTAATTGATTTGAAGACATGCATTTTTGTCAAATTTTAAAATTTCTGAAAATGGAATGCGTTTTGCAGTCATTGGCATCTTATAACCACAGTTGGACAGAGAGCGGTCACAGAGTCGTTTTCCTGTGTGAACTTAGTTACCTGTTTAGAACTATAAACACAACTGAATGATGTGCATTGTTGGTATTGTATGTACGCACTTTAAATACTGAAAATGTCTTCAAAATGTGGTATTCTTATATAGCTGAAAAAGAAAAGTTATTGTGTAGACAGCCAGGCTCAGGAATAGAGCAATGAGACATAAATTTGATATTAGAGAAGCAAGTAATATTATTTGAAGGATGACCACAATTCCGTATTTCTTACTTTATGGTTCCTAGGAAAGGAAGACACCCACAAGTAGATGAAGCTGTGTTGCATTTTATTAGTGAGGTAGTGTGTGGAAAAACAGTGACATTGAGCATGAGTTGAAAAATATATCAGAATATTAAATTCTGAATGTAAAGATGTCTTAGATATAATTTAATTGATTTATTTTGCTTATAGTTTCCTTTCTGTGTATAAAGGATATATAATTTTTTAAAAAACAAAACATGTCTAAATAAGTCTAAAAGATCATTTCCAATGAGTATAAAATAAAAATTCTAAGTGATAAGAAAGATGATGTGATTTTATTTGTCAGAATTTCTCTTTCTCAATGGGTATATAAAATAATGGCACATGTTTCAACTGTTAACATCTCAGAGTCACTGAGATTCAGTATCTATATAATGTCAGTGCCAAGTGCCACAAAGAGAAATAAAGCAGATGAGGGGATAGAGAGTAATGGGCAGATTATGCTATTTTGGGATGTGGTGTTCAAGGAAGTCCTTTCTATTAAAGAGACGTTTGAGCAGAAATCTGAAAGAAGTGAGAAAGTGAGTCACGCAGTTATCCAGGGGAGGGCTTTTCCACATGGAAGGAACTTCAAAAGCGAAGTTTCTGTGGGGAGAGCATGTGTGAAGTGTTTGAGGAATCCGGGAGAGTTTTCTGTAGCTGGAAAGTAGTGAGGAAGGGGGAGAGTGAAGTCAGAGAGGTGGTGGTGGGGTGTACGTTACGGAAGTCCTTGTAGACCATGGCAAGGACCTGGAATTTTATTCTAAATGTGATGGAAAGCCACTGGGGATTTTTTATCACTCTGAATACTGCATGGAGAATAGAATAGGGGGCAAGTTAGAAGTCTATTCATGGAAGACATGATGGCAGCTTGTAATAGAATGTTTGTGGAGATGGTGGATTTTGAATACATTTAGGAGGTAAAATCCATAGGATTTGTTGATAGATTATATATGGGGATGTGAGGAAAAGAAGGAATCAGGGAAGGCTCCAAGGTTTTTGGTAGGAACACCTTGTTAATGGTGGTGACCTTATTGAAATAGGCAAGACTGTAGGAGAATTAAGATCTATAGAGGGTGTCAGGGAGGGAATTAGTAGATTAAAACTGACTTTTGAACCTGTTAAACTTAAGCATCTAAGAGAAAAAGGTAAGTACTCAGTCATATATAAGAATATTTGGTTGGGAAGCGAGTAAGGCAGTAGAAATACACTTAGGAGTCATCAGAGTATGGTTGGTATTTAAAGGCATCACATAGGATGGGATCACAATGGGAGTGAATAAAGGAGACTAAAGAGAGGCAGACAGACAGTGATGTGGAGGGTAAATTAGGAGGATTAGTGAAGAAAGTGTTTCAAGAAGACCAAGACTAATTAGCTGTGTCAAATGTTGCTGAGAGGTCAGTTAAAATAAGACTTCAGAATTGACCATTGGACTAAGCAATGTGGAGGTCATTGATGGCTTTTTAAAAAAAATATTTATTTATTTATTTTTGGCTGGGTTGGGTCTTCATTGCTGCGCACAGGCTTTCTCTAGTTGTGGCGAGCGGGGGCTACTCTTCGTTGCAGTGTGTGGGCTTCTCATTGTGATGGCTTCTCTTTTGTTGGGGAGCATGGGCTTCAGTAGTTGTGGCACGCAGGCTCCGTAGTTGTGGCTCCGGGCTCTAGAGCACAGGCTCAGTAGTTGTGGCACACGGGCTTAGTTGCTCTGCAGCATGTGGCATCATCCTGGACCAGGGATCAAACCTGTGTCCCCTGCATTGGAAGGCAGATTCTTAACCACTGTGCCACCAGGAAAGTCCCTCATTGATGGCTTTGACAAGAACAGTTTGAGTGGAGAGGTGGGAGCACAACTTGACTAGGGTAGATTCAATATAAAATGAGAGGTGGAAGGTGAAGAAAATGAGACTGAGGAAAGAGATAGTATATATGAATTTTTGAGGAAGAGAAGAGAAACGAGTCAGTTGTTGGAGGAAGACGTGAAGCCAAGAGTTTTTTTTTTTTTCTTTCTTTCTCTTTTTAAAAAAATTATAGGAGGGCTTCCCTGGTGGCGCAGTGATTGAGAATCCGCCTGCCGATGCAGGGGATACGGGTTCGTGCCCCGGTCCGGGAAGATCCCACATGCCGTGGAGCGGCTGGGCCCGTGAGCCATGGCCGCTGAGC
>NC_041223.1:33224070-33227242 GCF_002837175.3 Physeter macrocephalus | reverse complement strand
CCACCAAAAAAAAAAAAAAAAAAAATTATAGGAATTATTTCGTCATTTAGTTGATGTGAATGATCCAGTAGAGAAAAGAACTTGAAAGAGAGTCCTCAAGGAGTAGGCAAAAGAGATGGGATTCCCTCTGTAAGAGGAGAATTTGTAGAGAAGCTTTAGAGAGCATAGACAGGAGAGTGACTGTGGTCCGGAACCAAGTAGTATTGGGAGACAATTCATGAGTTGCTCATGGTTTTGCACATTTTGCAGACAGAGGCACTGACTTGTTTGTTTCCAGATATCTTTTCAAGGGTGTTGGTATAATGAACAGCCTTGGAAAATAGTGATATTGTCTCCCCCTGGAGAAAAAGGTAGGCCAGCTTGCTGCCTATTATAAAAGATATGGGTCCCTAGTCTGAGGGCTCCTCTCCTGTAACACAACCAATAGCATGCACAAGCATCCATCTGGGCTCATGTGTGAGGGACATGGGACAGAGGGAACTGAGAGTAAATATGCTGGTGCACATGTTGTTTGCCATGCTATGAGTAATAAAGCTCTTTGTCTCTGACGAGGAGTCGTGTGTCTTCTGCTGGCGTTCATGGCACTGTGGTAAGCTAACTTGTTAGCTTACAAGTAGGGTAAGATCTCAGACCATCCACAGTCCTTGAAATGTAGGTTGGTGAAGGGATAATGAGGACATACCTGCTGGATAAAACATAAAGCAAAGTCATAGGCTAAGGATGAAAATGGGGAAGATATTTTGGAGGTTTAAAGACAGAAGAGAAAGCATGAAATATATGTTTTAGGGAGTAAAGAGATCAAGGAAATGTAATAACATTGCAAAATCTTATTGGGAGAATATTTGAATTTTTTGAGATATGATATAAAGTGCCAACAGTCTGTATAGTCACTCAGTTTTCCTTTAGCCACTTTCAGCATCTAGGATGAAAAAGAAGAAAAAACAGAAAATCAGATTTCACTAGGAATTGAGGTTTTATCCAAGGTGTGGATACTGAAGGGAGATCTTGGTGGGCTTGAAGAATTGTTGAAATAGACATACCAAAGGGTGTGGTCTAGAAAGGTGTCAGGGAGTGGTTTAACAGCAAGATATCTGAAATTGAAATTTTGGAAGTGGTTACACTATGGGTAGTTGGTTCCTATATGGGTACTGATATTACTAAGAATGATGACTACAATAGTGGTAGAGAGAAAGGTAATAATTCAGGGATAAAATTTCCAGTGAATGAAGGAAATACTATAGATGTCTACAATAATGAGATGATGTGGTTTATCAGGATGGCTGCTAGTCCATACAGTGGGTGCCTTCACAGAAATTAGAAAATCACCCTGTTGATAAATGCAGCTTTGCTGAAACTGGGCTTAGCAAATGGTTTATGTCTCTGTGCAAATTAAAAATGGTGCCCTTCCTCTGGCCATAGCCATCGTCCTCCAGCCTTGTGTAGGTTCTGTCTGCACAACACTGTATAATAACCCTGAATCAGATGGCATATGTCTCGCCCCAAATAGGCTTTTTTTGGGTATTTCTGCATATTTGTTTGTTTTAAGAAACAGGTTTTTTTTTTTTCCAGAAATGGCAGTGGGAAGCAATGATGTGGGATGCTTGACCCTACCTCAGGACCACACAATCTGTGGAATACAGGAGAATAAACAATCATCACTTGTCAGGGTTTTAGGCGAAGCTGAGTCCTCAAGGAAGAGTCAGGCTACAGTGAGAGAAAGAAGGTTCAGAGAAGAGTTCAGAGACATACAGTATTTAACTGATGACATGCTATGAGTATTGGAGGGTAAAATGGGTCGATGGACCTGCAAGGGGGTGCAAAACTGGACCAAATTAGAGCATTGTATGTAGGTAAGAATCCCAGAAAAAATAAGGGATGATCTCAAGAGCTTGGCTGTGTGATGAGATGTAGAGCCTTTTGGAATTAGTCTTGATGGTCTCTTAGGGCTTTCAAACATCTTGACTATAGTAGAAATATGTTTTACACAGTGACCCAGAACACACACACACACACACACACACACACCGGCAAAATTCCATGAAACTAGTCCTTATCTTATTCTTTTTATATATAAATACATACTATTTTCTATCCAATTCTATTCTATTTCTGAAAATACCTAGACCCCTCTGGGAGCCCTATAGATGGTCAGAAGTAAAAGATTGTAGAAATTCTGAGTAAGCAGAAACCCAAAGGTCGAGAGGGCGATGGAGTAGTTGAGGCTTAAGCATCTTGTCAATCTGCAACAGCTTTTCGATTGCCAGAGCTTCCTGTGACCACTAGGGCTACTGTTGGATCTTTAACTCTAGTGAATGGCTCCCGCAGATCTTCCTGAGGCCAGGTGAACTAGTATCTTGCTCTTCCTTGCTTCTGGGGTATTCTTACCATAAACCTCTATTATCTAAGGTAGATTTAACATATTGGTGATGTGTGAAAATAGAAAAGAGCCTAATTAACAATGACTGTGAAGCAGAAGCCCTCAAATATATTAGCTATTGATAAACACAATAACAAACACAGTAACGAAACAGGCCCCACCCCAGAATCAAGTTTATCTTCTCTAAGGCAGTGCTTCTCTAGCTTCAGTGTGCATACGTATCACCTGGGAATCCTGTAAGAGTGTGGATTTCAACTGAGTGGATCTGGAGTGAGACCTGATACTCTGCATACCAGTTTCCACATCACACTCTAGAGTAGAAAGACTCTAGAGTAAGGTGTGGAAATTTTTCTATAAAGGACCGGACTATAAATATTTTAGGCTCAGGGGGCCATACAGGGGCTGTCATAGCTCCACAGCTCTGCCGTTGTAGCATGAAAGCACAAAGCCATAGACAATACTTAAAGAAATGCACCTATGTTCCAATAAAACTAGACAAGTATACCTCAGAGATATTGCGGGTTCGGTTCCAGACCATCAGGACCACTGCAATAAAGTGAATGTCTCAATAAAGTGAGTCACACAAAATTTTTGGTCTCCCAGTACGTATAAAAGTTATGTTTACACTATACTGTAATCTATTAAGTGAGCAGTAGCACTGTGTTTAAAAAAAACATAATAGGGCTTCCCTGGTGGCGCAGTGGTTGAGAGTCCGCCTGCCGATGCAGGGGACGCGGGTTCGTGCCCCGGTCCGGGAGGATCCCACGTGCCGCGGAGCGGCTGGGCCCGTGAGCC
>NC_041223.1:33221924-33223758 GCF_002837175.3 Physeter macrocephalus | reverse complement strand
CAACGGGAGAGGCCACAACAGTGAGAGGCCCGCGTACCGCAAAAAAAAAAAAAAAAACAAAAAAACAAAAAACCATAATACCTTGATTAAAAAATGCTTTATTGCTGAAAAATGTTAACTGTCATCGGACAGTGCACGGTTGCCACAAACCTTTACTTTATAAAAAACACAGTATCAAAAAACAAAACAAAACAAACAAAAAAACCCCACAGTATCTGTGAAATGCAGTAAAGTGAAACTAAGTAAAATGAGGTATGCCTGGACTTATGGACACTAAAATTTGAATATGTATAATTTTCATATGTCACAAAATATTGTCATTCGTTTGGAGTTTTTTTTCAGCCATTTAAAAATGTGGAAACCCTTCTTAGCTCACAGGTCATACAAAAATATGTGGCAAACCAGATATGACACATAGGCTGTCGTTTGCCAGCCCCTGCTCTTGAAGGCACCTGTTAGTTTTCATTACCCAGCATCTCTGGCATTTTCCCGTAACTACACCTCCGACTGGTTGGGGTTGGGGAGACAGTTGGGGGAAACTTGCTCTTGGCCCATTTATTGCAATTTTGGTGGGACCATGAATATCATGATACCCTGACCAAAAGGTAGGCACCTGACCCACGCTAGGCCATTCTCTCCCAGGAGTTTGGCTCTTGGGTGAAGTGACCTAAGGACTTATGATGCCAATTTCTCATATGTTGGTGGCCCGAAGAGACTGTCCCATAGTGCCTGCTAACGAGACCCAGGAAGCAGATGCGATCATTCCTTTCTGTAGAATTCTTTCTACAGAAATGTCAGGTAGTATGACATACACACGTGAAACACTTCTAGGTATAATCTTGTCAGTTTATTTATTATCATGTAACTCCAAATTCATCCTTTTTGCCAGCTCCATGAAAATGGAGCCAGGCCCTTTAAATACCCTTCCTTTGCCAGCTGGTACAATGTTATGTCAGAGGAGTATGATGGAGAGGCATTGCAGGAGGAAAGGGTTTTGCTTCCTCGTTCTGGTGTGCCAGCTTAGCAAGCTGCTACTGTGTGGACAGCTTCCTAAAGCACGGGCAGTTTCCGCAGCGCGTGACTTCTGCAGCGTGCAGAGCTTCTCCCGCACCAGACTCTTACAATGCATGGGAGCCTGCAGCACCTAGTGGCCAGCAGCCTCTGGAAGACCCCTCAGGTGGTTTTGCTGCGAAGTGCCTCTGGCGAGACACTTTCCTATGACCAGCTTTCCTCAGCACTCTCAAGGGTGGATTTCTGGCTAGTTCCAGAGGGGGAGTTTCCAGCAAGTTCCACTGGACTGGCATCACGTGAGTT
Organism: Physeter macrocephalus; assembly: GCF_002837175.3. Lineage (NCBI taxonomy): Eukaryota > Metazoa > Chordata > Mammalia > Artiodactyla > Physeteridae > Physeter > Physeter macrocephalus. The sequence continues at coordinate 33,222,444 of NC_041223.1, read as the reverse complement.
CTCATCCATCCAGTCAACCATGCTGAGCCCTCTCCAACATGGTCTAGATCTCAGCTTTGAGGGGTGCGAGCTCTCCCTTGGGCAAGTGTCTCAGCCCCAAGGGTAGTGGCTACTCCTTACATCTGCTCTCCCTGTGTTCCTTAGACTCACTTCTTACTACCAATCCCTTATTAATTCTAACAGAGAATTGGAGTAACAATTCTATTTTTTTAATTAGTTAAGTATTTTATACATATTAGTCTATATATGTCAGTCCCAATCTCCCAGTTCAACCCCCACCCACTTTCCCCCGTGGTGTCCATACGTTTGTTCTCTACATCTGTGTCTCTTTCTGCCTTGCAAACCGGTTCATCTGTACTATTTTTCTAGATTCTACATATATGCGTTAGTATACGATATTTGCTTCTCTCTTTCTGACTTACTTCACTCTGTATGACAGTCTCTAAGTCCATCCACGTCTTTACAAATGACCCAATTTCGTTCCTTTTTATGGCTGAGTAATATTCCATTGTATATATGT